>NC_048444.1:14955401-15108223 GCF_004353265.1 Vitis riparia
TGGCATGCTGAGGAAGAGAGGGTCTATACTACCTAATTCCACAAGACGGGAGAACAAAGCATACCAAGTGAAAGGAAGTCCTGCCAGAAAACGTGAGATTAGGTTGCAGCATGAAAGATTAGGACATTTAAATTTTGCTTCTTTAAAAATTATGTACCTTGATTTGTTTAAGGGTTTTGATTTGTCTTTTCTTAAGAGTGAAATTTGTGAACTTGCAAAGAGTCATCGTGTTCCATACCCGTTGAGAAATAATAGATGTGATTTTCCGTTTTCTCTTATTCACACAGATATATGGGTCCTTCTAGGGTCACGGGTATGTCTTGGACAAGGTGGTTTATTAGTTTCATTGATGATTGCACTAGAGTGACCTGGATTTATTTGATGAGAGAAAAATCTGATGCTATAGGGATTTCCCAAAAATTTTACAAGATGATTAGTGTCCAGTTTGATGCTAAAGTTAAGGTTATTAGATCCAATAATGGAGGAGAATACTTTAGTGGATCTCTCAACATGTTTCTAATGGATAATGGAATTATTCATGAGTCATCATCCACAGATACACCTGAGCAGAATGGTGTTGCCGAGCGTAAGAACAGACATCTTCTGGAGGTTGCTCGTCACTTCTCTTTGCTAGGAATGTCCCAAAGATTCGGTGGGCTAATGCTGTTTTAGCAGCAGCTTACTTAATAAATCGGATGCCTTCCAGAATATTTGCTCACAAGGCACCTCTTGAATCACTTAAAGGGTTCTTTCCTACATAATATTTTCCAAGTTCCACACCGCCAAAAGTCTTTGGGTCAGTTGCTTTGGTTCACATTCCAGCCAGAAGCTGCTCAAAACTAGAACCGAGAGCCCTAAAGTGTTTATTTGTGGGTTATTCACCTCATCAAAAGGGCTATATTTGTTACCATCCTCCGACTCAGAAAAAGTATGTTTCCCTAAATGTTACCTTTTTCGAGACACAGGGTTATTTTACTGGTCCTAATCTTCAAGGGGAGAACAGAAGTAGTGAAGACCAGTCACAAGATATTTTTCCACTCCCAAAGTGGGAAGAAATCATAAGTGTTGATGCACAAGGTGGAGCTTTGGGTCAGGGGGAGAATGTAGAGAAGATAGAAACCTCTCTTGTACTTCCAGCCACTGAAAATGAACCCAAACAGGTTCCTTTGGAGGTCTCGTATCAGTTTCAGAGTCAAGAACTAGCAGTTTCTGCACACTCAGATCAGTTTCAGAGACAAGAAACAGCAGCTTCTGCACACTTGGATCAGTTTCAGAGTTAAGAACCAGCAGCTTCTGCACCTACAAATTGCCCTCTTCAAGTTTTCTCCAGGAAGAACAAGCAGGCAGTGAATCAGGGAACAGGCTCTCTCTCTCTCCAAAGCATAGTCAATCTTCTGAACCCGAGGTAAGTCCTGAAACTTGCAGTTTTCAAGAAAAACCTAGCTGTTTTGTTGAGACTAATTGTGATCTTCCCATGGCTGTTAGAAAAAGGGTGCAAAGCTGCACAAAGCATCCTATTGCTCATTTTCTCTCTTATCAAAAAATTGACTCAGAGTACAAGACTTTTGTAGCAAACCTGTCAAATGAGACCATCCCGAGGAATGTTGAAGAAGCTTCGAAAGATCTAAAGTAGAAGGGGGCCATCAATGAAGAGATCAAAGCGTTGCGGAAGAACAACACTTGGGAAGTATCAGACTTACCCAAAGGAAAGAATACCGTGGGGTGCAAGTGGGTGTTTACAATCAAATACAAGTCTGATGGCACTATAGAGAGATACAAAGCACGTCTAGTTGCAAAGGGATACACACAAAGTTATGGGATTGACAATCAAGAAACATTTGCTCTAGTTGCCAAAATCAATTCCATTCGAGTCTTGTTGTCACTAGCAGCTAATAATGACTAGCCATTGCAGCAACTAGATGTGAAGAAGGCGTTCCTACATGGAAATCTAGAAGAAGAAGTGTTTATGGATGCTCCTCCTGGTTTTGAAAAATATTTCAGTGGTGGTAAGGTGTGCAAACTTAAGAAATCTCTCTATGGCTTGAAGCGATCACCTAGAGCTTGGTTCGAAAGATTTAGTCGGTCAATTATTCAATTTGGCTTCCAACAAAGCCAAGGTGATCATACTCTCTTTATTAAAAATAAGCCAGAAGGAAAACTAACAGCCTTGATCGTGTATGTGGATGACATTATCTTGACAGGGAATGATGTTGAGGAGATGAAAATGATCAAGTTGAAGCTTGCTAAAGAATTCGAGATCAAAGACTTGGGCAGTTTGAGATATTTCTTCGGCATCAAGGTGGCGAGACCAAAGAAAGGTATTTATGTGTCACAACGAAAATACATCCTGGACCTCTTAAATGAGGTTGGAATGTTGGGATGCAAACCTGAAACTACCCATCAATCCTAATCATAAGTTGGGCACTGACCCCTCAAGAACACCTCTAGACAAGGGACAATATCAACGATTGGTGGGAAAACTGATCTATTTGTCTTATACTTGACCTGATATAGCTTATGCTATTGGCCTTGTTAGTCAATTCATGCATGCTTCAATGAACTGTCATATGGGAGCAGTGACTCACATCCTCAGGTACTTAAAACATACTCTGGGCAAAGGTCTTATATTTGAGAAACACAACCACTATCGTGTTGAAGCCTATACTGATGTTGATTGGGGTAGTTTACTCATAGACAGACATTCTACATCAGGCTACTGCACCCTAGTTGCTGGCAATTTGGTTACATGGAAGAGTAAAAAACATGTGGTTTCTCGCTTCAGTACTGAAGCAGAATTTAGGGCAATGGCTCTTGGGATTTGTGACCTAATGTGGCTCAACACTCTTCTGAAAGAACTACATGTAAAAGTGGATGAACCTATGAGATTGTACTGTGACAACAAGGCAGCTATAAGTATTGCACATAATCTAGTACAACATGATAGGACAAAACATGTTGAGATTGATCAACAAAGGGGTGGATCTGCGTGCCATTTGTAGCCTCCAAGTCACAACTACCAGATGTGTTCACTAAGGCTTTACCTTCTAACATCTATTCTCCCTTAATTGACAAGCTGCGCATGTTAGACATCTTTGAACCAGCTTGAGGGGCAGTATTGGCAGATTTTTAAGAGTTGAAGATTTGAATTAGTTTAGAAGTCAAACTTTGTATTTTACGAGATGTAAATTAGTTTCCTGATTTCTTGGGATTTCTACAGGTTTCTCTTTTTTTTTTTTTTTCTTTTTCTGTTCTTATTTACCAAATGTACACATATATATACACTGTTGAGAGAGAGAGAAAGAAGAAAAACCTTAATTCTCATTAATGTAATAATCTACTTACAATTGAGAAATATATATATATATACAAGGCTAGGAGTCCTAACTACCATACATGTATCCTATATTAACAAGGAAAGGTTATATACTATAAATACATTATATTCAACACTCCCCCTCAAGCTGGAGCATATACGTCATATGCACCAAGCTTGTTACAAATATATTTAATCCTAGGACCTCTGAGAGATTTAGTGAAGATGTCAGCTAGTTGATCATTTGAATTAACAAAACTTGTAGCAACACATCCTGATGCGATCTTCTCTCTAATGAAATGACAGTCAACTTCAATATGTTTGGTCCTTTCATGAAAGACTGGATTGGATGCAATATGTAATGCGGCCTGGTTATCACATATGAGTTTCATCTGTTCATCCTTTCCAAATCTCAACTCTAGAAGAAGATGTCTCAACCATATGAGTTCACATGTTGCCAAAGCCATAGCTCGATACTCGGCTTCAGCGCTAGATCTGGCCACTACATCTTGTTTCTTACTCTTCCAAGATATTAGATTACCTCCAATAAAAACACAGTACCCTGAAGTGGAACGTCTATCTGTGGGTGAGCCAGCCCAATCTGCATCTGTGTAACCAACAACCTGAGTATGACCTCTGTTCTCGTACAACACACCTTGGCCTGGTGTACTTTTGATATATCGAAGAATGCGGATTACAGCATCCCAATGGCTATCACATGGTGACTGTAGGAATTGACTAACAACACTCACAGGAAAAGAAATGTCTGGACGAGTAATGGTGAGATAGTTCAATTTACCTACGAGCCGTCGATATCTCCCGGGGTCTCCTAAAGGCTCCCCCTGTCCTGGTACAAGTTTGACATTCGGATCCATAGGTGTGTCTACCGGTTTACAGTCTAACATACCAGTTTCTTCCAGGATGTCTAAAGCATACTTCCTTTGGGAAAGGACCACAGCAGAACTGGATTGAGCTATCTCAATTCCCAAGAAATACTTGAGTTTCCCCAAGTCTTTGGTCTGAAAGTGGGTAAAAAGGTGTTGCTTTAGTTTCTGAATACCATCCTGATCACTGCCTGTAATGACGATGTCGTCCACATAAACAACCAGATAAATACACTGCCCCAAAGAGTTATGATGATAGAAAACTGAATGGTCTGCTGTACTGCGAAGCATGCCAAACTCTTGAACAACAGAACTAAAACGGCTAAACCATGCTCGAGGAGATTGTTTCAAGCCATATAGAGAACGGCGTAACCTGCATACTAAACCAGACTCCCCCTGAGCAACAAAACCAGGAGGTTGCTCCATATAAACTTCCTCGGCAAGATCACCATGAAGGAAGGCATTTTTAATATCCAATTGATAAAGAGGCCAAGAACACATGGCAGCCATGGAGAGAAGCAGACGACAGAAGCAATCTTGGCAACCGGAGAGAATGTGTCACCATAATCAGAACCATAAACCTGAGTATAGCCTTTAGCAACTAAGCGGGCCTTAAGGCGATCAACCTGACCATCAGGACCAACCTTAACTGCGTAAACCCAACGACACCAACGGTAGATTTACCCGAGGGTAAAACAACAAGATCCCAAGTGCCATTAGAGTGCAGAGCAGCCATTTCATCCACCATTGCCTGTCGCCAGCCTGGATGGGAAAGAGCTTCATGGGTGCTCTTTGGAAGAGAAACAGAGGATATAGCAGAAACAAAAGCAGAATAGGGTGAAGATAATCGATGATAACTCAAAAAATTGTAAATAGGATGAGGATTACGAGTAGAGCGAGTACCTTTCCGAACAGCAATGGGTAAGTCATTAGGAGAAGGCAGAGCCGGGGTAGGTGAAGCCGAAGGGATAGGAAGTGAGTCAGCAGGTGCCTCAGCAAAAGGGAGAGGAGCAACGACACGAGGGCGACGATGATAAACCTGAAGTGGTCGAGGAGGCATAGCATCAGGTGGGGAGACAATGGGAATAGGCAAGACTTCAGAAACAGGAAGAGACTCAGAAGTGGTGGAAAAGAATGGTGAGTCCTCAAAGAAGGTGACATCAGCGGAGATAAAGTATCGATGAGTCTCAAGGGAATAACAACGATAACCCTTCTGAAGTCTGGAGTATCCCAAGAAGAGACACTTCATGGCTTTGGCGGAAAGCTTGTCCTGTCCAGGAGTGAGAATATGAACAAAGCAAGTACAACCAAAGACACGAGGAGGAAGGAAATAAAGTGGTTGGTCAGGGAAGAGAAGGGAGTGAGGAATCTGATCATGTAAGACAGAGGAGGGCATACGATTAATCAAATAACAAGCGGTAAGAACAGCGTCCCCCCAAAAACGAAAAGGAACATTGCTATGGAGGAGGAGAGTACGAGCTGTCTCAACAAGATGTCGATTCTTGCGTTCAGCTACCCCATTTTGTTGAGGAGTATGAGCACAAGAAGACTGATGAAGAATCCCATGATGAGACATAAACGAAGTAAATGGGGCTGAAAAATATTCCCTGGCATTGTCACTGCGTAACACACGAATAGAAACATTGAACTGGGTTTGGATTTCAGCATAAAATTTCTGGAAAATAGAGAATAACTCAGCTCGATTTTTCATTAAAAATAACCAAGTACATCGAGAATAATCATCAATGAAAGTGACAAAATACTGAAATCCTAAAGTAGACGCAGTCCGACAAGGACCCCAAACATCAGTGTGGACAAGCTCAAAAGGAGACTTTGCCCGATTATTCAAACGCTTTGGGAACGAGACACGAGTATGTTTCCCAAGCTGACATGACTCACACGGAAGCGACGATAAAGTGGAAAACGAGGACCATCTTCTGGAACTTGGAGAGACTAGGGTGGCCCAGACGATTGTGAATGAGGAGAGGAGCATCAGTGGAAATGCAAACTGCAGGAGATGAATCCGAGGTGAGGTGATAGAGGCCTTGAGACTCACGTCCTATGCCAATCGTCTTCCCCGTACTCCGGTCCTGCAAGGTCACAAATTTATCAGAAAAGGTAATAGAGCAATTAAGAGTACGAGTGATTTTGCTGATGGAAATAAGATTAAAAGGACATTCAGGAGTATAAAGGACAGAGTGAGAGGTAGAGAAGGCAGAGGAAGGGCAAACAATACCTTTAGCCACAGTTTGAGAACATTAGCTAAGGTAACATTAGGTAAAGCAGAGGTAGTAGTAATAGAGGAGAAAAGATCCTTATTACCAGATAAGTGATCAGAAGCTCCAGAATCTAGAATCCAGGGTCCAAGAGAAGATGTGTGGGTAAGGCAGGCAGAGGCATTACCAGGCTGGGCAACAGAGGCACAGAAGCCTGAGATGCGGAAGAGCTCGGAGCTTGAGGCAGCGGAGAATCAGAGGACTGGGCCACATGGGCAGTGCGAGGAGGTCGTCCATGTAACTGATAGCAACGATCGCGAGTGTGGCCAAGTTTATTGCAATAGGTGCAATGAGGACGTTGACCTCTACCTCGGGTACCACTACGGCCTCCTCGAGAGTTAGTTTGAGAAACTAACACAGAAGAATCTGAAGTGCTATCAAATGGCAAAGTCTGAGTGGAGGAGATACGGAGGAGGCGAGCAAACACATCATCCAAGGACGGAACTGATGAACTACCAAGAATCTGATCGCGGACAGGCTCAAGATCCGGACGGAGGCCAATAAGAGTAAGAACCATGAAGAACTTGTCAAGCTGTGTTTGTTGAGCCCCAACATCAGGAGTAAGAGGCATCACAGTCAAGAACTCCTCCTTAAGAGAGGCAATCTGGCCAATATAAGTAGATAGATCCAAGTCCTGTTGGCTGAGATGGACAATTGCAGAAGCCACCTTAAAAGACGCTGGATATCATTCGTATATAATCCTTTGGCCTGAGTCCAAAATTTAAAACAAGTTTTGTAGGCCCGAAGATGAAGAAGAATCTTGGGATCACCGATTGCCATAATACACTACATAACTGTGCATCTATCTTCCTCCACTGTACGCGGTCAACCTCAGGGATATCTGCCTCCTGTGTAATCAAGTGATCCTCATATCCTTGACCCATAAACCAAAGTTCAACAGACGCAGACCAGGAAAGATAATTGTCACTGCCAACCAATTTCTCCGAAGTAATCATAGGAGATCCAGATATAACAGCGGAAAAAATGGAATTTTTAGTAGTCATATCTACTTATCTGAAGAATGAAGTATGTTTGGATCGAAGAGAGCCTAATACGGCTTCAGATTGCGGCGTGGCACCACCGAAAAAGGGAGACGGCCTCAGATCGCGGCGTGGTACCACCAGAAAGGTAGAAGAACACTTCCCAAGGCACGTGCAGGGGTTGGAGTGGAGAAAAAGTAGTCGGAGCTTCGCCGGAAAGGCTGTTTGGAGGGCCGATGGAGACAAAAATCCCCAAAAGAGGTATGTGCAAGGCTCGGATGGGAGAACCAGGGAGGTAGGGAGGCTGGTCGGCGTCAGGCGAAGCTGGAGGAGGAGGCGCGTCGCCGGAAAAGGCCTCACGCGCCCTCACGCGCCGGCGCGTGAGATTCAGTCGCCGGCCGGAAATTTGCGCGTGGACGGCGCGTGGATGGGATTTTGGTGCCGGTGCCTTCACAAAAGTTGTAGATCTCCTCCAGGCGCTCCTTCTGGTATAGTCGGTGTCGGAAAAATACGTCGCCGGAAAAGTCGCCGGAAAAGCTCGCCGGAAAATTCGCCGGAAAAGTTCGCCGGCGGTGAGTAGTTTCTGTCGACGATCCGAATGACCGGAAAGTATTGGAAGATGGGGAAGGTGACCGGAATGAAACACGGTCACCGGAAGGTTTCCCGGAGTTGATGACACGGGAAACAAGAAGAATTAGGTTTTCTTCCTTGGCTCTGATACCATGTTGAGAGAGAGAGAAAGAAGAAAAACCTTAATTCTCATTAATGTAATAATCTACTTACAATTGAGAAATATATATATATATACAAGGCTAGGAGTCCTAACTACCATACATGTATCCTATATTAACAAGGAAAGGTTATATACTATAAATACATTATATTCAACATACACCTTTTCTAAGCAATATAGAGATACTTTTTCTCTGCAATTCTTTTCACTTTCAATGCAATTTCAACTTGTCAACACCTTTTTTGAAAGAATATGGTCATTAACAACCATCAAAAATAACAATAAGTAGCACTACAAAAGTTACACATACGAAAATATTACATTGCCTCTAATCTTCTTCAGTTTTCTGTATTCTCATTACTCAGCACACCACCAAGGATTCCCCTTACACCAAACAAATATCAATATCTTCTTCAGCATATTCATCATATTTTGGATCTAGCAGTCCCTCTTCTTCATCTTCATATTGTGTTAGTTATACCCTTTGATGAAAACTGCATAAGAAGTTTTGTCTTTTTTCCATTTGGTTTTGAAGAGCTTGCAGCCAGGCTGATTTGCATTTCGAACCTATGTACTGCTTTCCTTTTTCCACCCCTATGAACACATATACTCCTATCACAGGTCCAACTGTTATGGCAGTCCCTCACTCAACCTTTTCAGTTGTTTGATCACTTCTAACACCCTGGACAGCAGCTATATTCTTATATGATACACCATCAAAATCCCTGGATATAGGTTTCATTCCCCATAGGAGAATACCTTCCTTTTGGCCATTAAGGTGTATTGTCGAACACCTCCTAAGTTGAACAAGTGAACCACCCCCATCTCATCTTTAATTTGATGAATTCAAGCCCACAAGGTAAGAAGATGTCATTTGTTCATCACCTCCCATTTAAACCAACCTCATAAAGTGATTATCAAACTCGGAGATTTATTCTAGAACCAACATACCTCTTTGTTTTAACAAGTGAAAATATTCATCCAACTCAATAGCACAATCCATCCAACAATTGCTTCTGCATATTTGCTTTCAAGTGTTCCCATGTGTTAATTTTCAATTTTCCAACTCTCTTCCACTAATGACGTGCAATAGCCTTCATAGCAGTTTTCTAAACTTGCTTCCCAATTTATAAACAACGCCTCTCTTTCTTCAACCATAGGCTTCCACTCAAAGTAGTTTTCTAAACTTGCTTCCCAAATTAAATAATCTTCAGCGTGCATCTTCCCAAAACGATCTGCTTTATCCTGTCCTTATCTCTTTGCCTAGCATCATCATCAAAGCGGTTTTCTTCTACTTCGAAAGTTTCATCCTCATTACTACCTTTTGGTATGCCCTATGATTGCCTTATAGACTCCCTATATGGGCTTCCACTAGTTCATGTTGCTGAAGTATTTGCACAGCATGTGACAAATCCCTAATCACTTAGCCTCATCTCAATCATCTTTGTTTTTAGGTCTTGGCTTCCTATTCCACCGTGATCCCTAGTACATTGTAGATCCAAGGTTTTCTTGGGCTCCATACCAATTTGAAAAGCCAGAAAGAATAGGAAACAGGGAACAAAGAAAGAAATAAAACCTACGCTTAGAATAAATTTAAGACAAAAGCATTCTAAACAACTAATTTTATTAATAAATAATGAACAAATAATTATCTACAATCATTTTTGTTATACGAAACAACAAAGTATTAATTAAAAGAGAATAAAAACATGAGAAAGATGAGATATCCTCCCCATGACCCAAAGAAACCTCCACTATACAAGGAAGGCTATACCAAAAGGAACAAAAAAGCCTACACAAGTATAAAATCTCCTTAAACTCATCTAGAAACCTCACCCTTTAGGCCCAACCCTAGGGTGTACATATCGAAAGTCAACTAAGTTGAATTACACTCAAAGGATAGGGTTTAAAAACGTCAATATAGTAAGCCCAAAAAGAAACATAGAAATGAAGCAAGTCCCACATCATTTCAGGCATCTTCCAAGTATCCTCGAAAATCCTAGGATTCCTTTTTCTCCACACAATCCACAACAAAGTGAAACAAGCAATCTTCCAAAGAGTCTTACCTCTAATAGAGTTCCTAAAGCATTTAAAAGAGATAACCATCATATCGCGAATACTGTCTAGTTGAACCCACACCATCCCAACCTGTATATTATTCCATAACCCCAAAGTAATCGGTTGTACCGTTTTGATTTATATCTATAAAAAAATAAAAAAAAACCTAAAGTAATCGGACAATATAGGAAGAGATGATCAATCATCTCTCCACTCCTACATAGGATGCACCAATCAAGGCTAAGGGCTTTGAAGGACCTTCTCAACTGTAACATGTCATTAGTATTTACCTTCTTATGTGCCACTAACCAAGCAAAAGTCATGACTTTAGAAAAAACTCTTGATTTCCACAAAACTTTAGCTAGCTCAAAAGGAACTAAGCTTTTGCATCTGGAACAAAAGGAGACAAATGTACATGGGGAAATAAAGTTATTAGTCTTTCAAGATCCTCAATCTCCACATCAATTAGATTCCGATGGAAAATAAGATCTCAAGACAAAAAGGTGTTATTACTCAAGATAGTTGAAATGGGTGGGTTTCTAGTTGTGGTGACTCTGAAAAGTCTTAGAAATTGTGAACACAAAAGTTGATCCCCCCACCACAAATCTTCCCAAAAACAAATTCTAGTCTCATCACCAACCACAAAGCAAGTATGTGTAGAGAAAACCTGGAGAAAAAGTGCATTAGCCTTCCAAGGGCAACAATGTGACCATCTGACTATATTATTGGTGTCTCATCCATTAGGATGTGTCCTATAGATACTCAAGGTAACCTAATGCCAAAGGGAGAAACTATTTTTAGGGTACCTCCTCCAAAGCCACTTCCCAAATAAAGCTTGATTTCTCAAAGCAATTTTCCCAAACCCTAAACCATCAAACTCTTTACGCCTACACACTATATCCTAATTGACCAAATGATCCCTTTTACCCTCCCCAAAACCCAACCATAAAAAAATCTCTTTACATTTTTCCAATCCTTGAAGCTATTGAAGTTGGAATCTTGAAAAGAGATAGGTAGCTCGAGATGTGCGACAAACAAGATTGAATTAGGATAATTCTACCTCCTAGGGACAAAAAGGCCCTTTTCCACTCATCCAACCTCTTAGAGACTTTATCAATCATTGGATCCAAAAAGAGATTGATTTTAGGTTCCCTCCTAAAGGAAGACCCAAACACATTAAAGGTCAATTGGAGACTGCACAATCAAGCAATGAAGTCAGCTTAACAATTTGATCTTGACTAATGTTGATTCCAAAAAGAGTGTTCTTATTTAGATTGATCTTTCACCCTGACAGACGTCCAAAAACCAACAAAATTAGATTAAGAGATTGCAGCTCTTCCAAGGAAGCTCTAAAAAAAATTAATGTCATTAGAAAATTGTAAATGAAACACTCTAATCCTATTTCTGACCACTAGAAACCCCTCAAATAAACCTCTCTCCTCCGCCCTCATCACCAACCTACTTAAAACATCAGCCACAATGATGAAAAGAAAAGGGGAAAGAGGATCTCCTTATCTTAAGCCTCTATATGCCTTAACCCAACCCTTGGCATTTCCATTCACTAAAACTGCAAAAGTTGTCAAAGATAAACATTCCCTCATCCAAGACCTTCATCTTGAACTAAACCCTTTTCTTTCAAGTACATGGTCCAACAAACCCCGACTAACATGGTCATAGGCCTTTTCAAAATTAATTTTCAAGACTACCTCTTCCTCTCTTAATCCCTTTTTCTCATCCACCAACTCATTAGCAACCAAGACAACATCCAAATTTGCCTCCCATCAACAAAAGCACCCTGAGACATGAAAATGGTATCTTAGAGGACTTTACACAACCACCCTAAAAGTACCTTAGCTATGATCTTGTACAAACTGGTAACTAGATTGATAGGTCTATAATCTGATATCCTACTTGTTTGACTCTTTTCTAGCACTAGAGCAATGCAAGTAGCGTTTGTGTCTTGATTAATTATCCCATTATTGTGAAACTTTAAGAACGCTCTTAAAAGATCATCTTTAATTGTCTTTAACACTCCTACTAAAATCCAACAGTGAAGCCATCTAGCCCGGGGACCTTTTCCTTGTTTAAATGCAACACAGTGTTGTAAATCTCCTCTTCCAAAAAAGGGCGATCCGGCATTATGAATCTCCTCTTCTAATATGTAATCATAGGTATTATTAAAGTTAATCCTAAATGTAATTTTTCATTTTTATTATAAAAATGAAGATAAATTTTATTGATATAATAAAAATAGAAGATGAGGGGTCCTTCTCACACATACAAAACCTAATCAAAGTAGAGTATACCCATTATACAATGAGAACTACACAAAATAACAGAAAATTGAGAACAAACTCCTCACAATGTTATCCACCCCCTATGAATTACAAATTGAAAGCCAACTTAGTTAAATAACATTAAGTGGAACTCCCTTAAAAGCAACAAAGCAAGAGGCCCAAAGGAAGTAATAGAAATGGAGTAGATCCCACAATGTCTCTTCTATTCTCCATCTTTCCTAAAAAATCCTAGCATTTCTCTCTTGCCACACAATCTAAAGAATCATAAAGCAAGTGATTGCTAAAGAGTCTTACCTCTCAATGAATTCCCCAATCCTCTAAAAGAGATAATCATCATGTCTCTAATACTCCTTGGCGGCACCCAATCCATATGGGGCTAACTTGAAGAGCTTATGCCATAACTCCAAGGCTAATGGACAATGAGAAAAAGATGGTCAACCGCTTCTCCATTTCCTTTGCATAAAATGCACCAATGCGGACTAAAGGATTTGTAGGGTCTTCTCACCTGTAGCAAGTCATTAGTATTTACCTTCTTGTGCACCACTAACCAAGAAAAGACTTTAACCTTTGAAGAGGCTTTTGATTTCCAAACAAACTGGCCAGAAAGAAGGGAACTAGATCTAGGGACTTAGACAAAACCAAGAAGAAAGATTTAACTGAAAATAAGTCAGAGGAGGACAAAGACCAAGCCCTTGAATCTACAGTAGTGGGAGACAACTGCATCAAGGTGAGAGAAGACATGAGTTTTTCAAGAGAATCAATTTCAACATCAGTGAGATTGTGGCGAAAATTAAAATTCTAAGAAGGCAATAGGAAAACAATCTTAATCATGAGTAAATTAGCTCAGGGAAACATAAACTAGAAGCCCCAATAAAGTAGAAAACTATAATAAAAGTCAAATGAGAATATAATATAAGTTTAAACAGAGTAGAAACTTAAATACATGGAAACCTACTATAAGTGAATTCCTAATTGTAAACTAATTATATTTTATTACACTATGGTGGTTTGGCCATACTTCTTGAATGCTCCTGCATCAGTTTTGCACAGTAAACAACATTCTTTCTCTTTAGCTTCCATGTCAATACCCACCCTACCAATAACACATCCTTTAGATAATAACATTTCCAAAGCATTCCTGTTTGAAACCATAAAATCTACTTTCAGAGCTTTCAACTTTATCGTGAAATGAAAACTCAAATACTTAACAATATGCTCCCATTGGTTTTCACCAAAGCTCCAAAGCCATCTGCCTTCAACCAAATATTCTTGATTTGAAAGGACATTTTCCTTTTCCTAAACCCCCGCATCTAACAGAATTTGCAAATAATCAAAAAGTAGCATAGGCACTAGGATCCATTTATCTTCAATATACTCCATTTTTTGGGGTTAGATATATCCCACAGTATCAATTTCTGAATCTGTGGCCAAATCCATATAATTAAATCGATGTCTTGATAACCATTGTTAGTCTGTATACATCATGGGAATATATCCAAACAACTTAAGCTTTTAAGAAAATTAGTAACTTAACCTGGTCTTAGAGTTGTGGCTAACTAAAGGTCTTGAGTTTGAATCTCTCCTACTGTTTATTTCCCCATCTATATATTCAGAACTACTGGGGTGCTGCTTAGTTTGTCTCTGCATATAAGTATGAGGTCACATGTGAAGAAGGGTGTTACCTAGCATATACTATGGGCCCATATCCTATCAGCTAAATTGTTAAGAACATTGTAACAACCATAATGATGTCAAGCAAAGCAAACATCTATACATTTGTACACCTTAGTAGATGACATGTGACAAGTCCATCAAATGGCATAGAAAAATCTATTTATGTCAATCAACATACAATTCAAAACTTAACAGAGGATTATATATAGATACATAATTATGTATGTATGTATGAATGTATGTGTGTGTGTACGCAAACATACAAATATACATGTGCACATACACAAACACCCCTACACACCTACACATGTACATGTCCATACGTGTAGACTCAACAATAATGTAAAATAGTTAAATGTTAGAAGCCTATTATAGTTTACTTTTTCTGATAGGTAAAAATAAATTGTATAGAAGCCTATTATAGTTTACATGAGATGCTATACCGTATATCTTCAGGTCCAAATGATTCCTGCAGTATGTTAATGGCCTCCAAATACAACGGTTCTGCTTTATCAAATAACTTTTTAACTCTATATAGTTCTGCCTGAAATGTTAAGAACAAAAAACAATGTGATGGGGATGAGTCATCCTTCAAGGTGCATTCAAGAAAAAGAAGGAAAGGGAAGAAAAAAGGGAAAATTTCTTGTCCTACAACACAATGACTTCTTAAAGACATTAAAGAGTTAACAATCAACATACATTCTTTTACATAAAAAGTTACCCTTTTTTTCGTGTTTACTTCTTCAGTAGTTTATAAGATTCACAGTATTAATTTCTTTATTATGGTGTAGGTTAGACAAGCAATACAAGATGCTTTCTGGGAATAATATGGATCTCTAAGCATGCTCCTCAATCATCAAGTAGAGGTTTTAAGGCATTAATATAATTACTAAGGATCATTTTCAAATTGAGACAGCAAAGACATATTGCATATCTTTCCAATAAAAAAAATAAAAAAATAAAAAAGACAATACGCATACCTTTGAGTGCATACAAAGAAAGTTCAAGGCTATCAAAGATAAAAATTATACACCATAACATTAAATAGCAGCAACCAGGTTGTATGGTAATAAATTTTGACCTAATCCCCTTAATATGAAACATAGATGCTAAATCCAAAGAAAGACAATGGTTGCAGACTGCATGTCTACCAGGGAGTATCAGCACTCTTATCCTCATCTTTAGCGTTCAGAAATGTGAATATTTCATGAACTACATGCGGATAAATATCACAGGTCATCATAAAATGTATTCAAGAATGAGATTGGTTCCAATTTTGCACAATTCTGAAACTTCAATATTTTTATCAATTAAAAAAATTATGAATGACATTAAAACTATGGAAACAGTCACAAATGACAAACTTTATCAAATTGTCAAACAGGAAGAAAAGAAAAATGACAGCTACATTTCTTTCATATTCTTTCTTTCTCTTAGTCTCTTTTTGTTTCATATTTTTTTTTTTTTCTTTCACAGACAAATAAAGACTTAAAAAAAGTGCCTAGAAGAAATTGGGGGCCACAAATGCAAGAAGTATACATAAACCACCAAATGTTTGCAAAGAAAGAACCATAAGGTAAACACCTTCCAAAACAATCAATGGAATCAAGCAAAAGCCCATAATCAAGGGCCAAATAGAGAGTAGACCAAGAATACAAAGTAATAATAAAATGAACTTTTCACTCACTTCTGTACTCTCACATCCTCAAAAAAATCAACTACCCTGCTCTAACTAAATGTACCAAATCAAGTGAAGAGGGACAAGCCTCCAAAAACTCTTTGAACTCCCAATGAAAACTCCCATGCCAAGCCAACAGCAACTACTTCAATAACCAAGGAAGCACCCAAGCAATGTGAAATACCAAGAGTACATGGCCCACAAACTCCACACCAAGTCATAGTGAATAAGAATATGATTAGCCAACTCCCTAACCTGCTTGTGAAGGCAATTCAAATGGGCAAAAGACTATTTTTCATAAGCTGATTCATAGTGAGGACTTTCTTCCATACCACCCCCCAAACAAAAGTGCTGACTCCTATTGGATCCAAGGGAGCCCAAACCTCCTTAGTAGGAAAAGAATCTGACATCCTCAAACTTAGACAAACACAATTTGACAGAGAAAGTACTGTTTGCCGCTTACCTTAACATCAATTTCTTCGAGCAGCCTTCTTTTGAGCCACTGGCTGAATAGACTAAAGGAAAGCCTGCACTGCCCCAAGCTCCCTATACTGGAAATTCTCCTAAAAAATGCAGAGACAGCAACCCTAACATCCCACGCCAGCCACACCCAACCACTCCTCAAAAGAAGCAATTGCAAGCAAATCTAGGAGAGATATGCATAAAGATGGCTCCCTACACTTTCATCAAGCTAGAGCTTAGTACCACTAGCATCTCCCACAATGTCATTCATGGAAGCCTGAAAAGTTTCTCACTCTTTTCTGACTGCTCAACAAAGACTGACTCCACAAACCTCCCCAAATTTATCCCAAATCACTCTCTACATATTCTCCTGCACCACATACCTTCAAAGCCTCGTTCCAAGCAAGGCCCTATTGAGAACTGAGATATTCTGATTCCCAACCCCATTACCCTTTTATAGTAAAAAAAGAAAAGCGCACACACAAAAAAGAAAAATAAAATAAAACAGGAAATTTCTCTCAATCTTGATCCTCCCTGCCCATGAATTACAACAAATCATTAAACATTCTTAAAGTAAAGCTCAATTCCTCAATAATCTTTTACCAAATTTCTGATCAGTACAAACCAGTTTATAACAAAATCTAACCCAAACTCCCAACCAAAATGTTGTGTGGAGCGATCCTGTTGCACTACTATTTGAGAGGAGCCTACTCACCTCTCCTTGATGCTAAATTTTTATCTGATTCTTGATTCTAATTTGCCTTGAGAATTACATGATTTATTCAACAGCCACCAAATTATAATCCAAACTTGAAGCTCACAATCATCAAACAAAGATGACAATGACAAAACAAAAAGATTGACATGGAATTAAGTAGTTAAACTAACTTATCAAAAAAAAACTTAATATTTTGAAACCATATGAATAATGTCATATCAGAAGATAGCAGGAACCTAGTCATCATTCACAATGAAGAGCACTTACAAAGAACTCTCTCCCAGCATCACATAACATGAATGAAAGAAGAAACTATTAACTACTTGACACTGCAACATAACCTCCTATCATGCTGGAGAATTATTCTAAATTTTCCTCAACCCAAGTATTTAGTCATGGAGATTAAGCTCTGTGGAGATGACTGTTAACAGAACTGCGATAGGCTTCTCCACCATTTGGTTTGAACAGACCAGAGACTAAACAGCCAAATATGAAAGTTTTCCTGCCCATCATAATGAAAAAATTTAACCTAAATTATATGAACAAGATCATACCAAAAGATACCAGAAACCTAGTCACTACTCTCAATATGAAGCACTTCAACAGAAAATTTCTCCCTGCAACCTACAATATGAAATTAGAAATGAAAGCATAATCTAAATATTAGTTGACATTATACCAACAACTTCATACATACTAGAGAACTATTATAAGATTTGCTCAACCATATGCTTCAGCCCAAGCAATTCAATCTGGACTTTAAGCTCTATTGAGGTGATTTTAACAAATCTAGAATAAGGTTTTTCCATAAACTTAGTCTGAACACACCAGCAATTAAATAGCTCAAAAAACGAAGGTTTTCCTCTTCAAAAAAATTTGATCAATATTCTATATGATGCTTGAATGAATTCCTTTATTTTGAAGGAAAAAACAAAATTAAATCACTCATACAACCTATTTTATTCTTTCTATTACATATCTCATGAATCCCATTTATCTTTGGCTCTACAATACAATGGCATACTTATTTATCAAATGAATAATGCTTCCCAGGTTAACCAAGTCGTTCAAATCATTCTAGTCACAACTTCCCACAAGAAATATTCTAAAGAAAGGAGGAAATGAAGGTGAATTCATTTCTATTTATCAAATGAAAAATGCTTCCCAGGTTCATCAAATCACTCAAATCATTCTTCTCACAAACTCCCATAAGAAATATTAACAAAAGGAGAAAATTAAGGTGAATTCAAGCATATCTAAGAAAAGAAAAGGCATATAGATATAAGATATTTCAACCAGGTGCTATTCATGAGGTGGCAGCGCAGTTAGAAAGTCATTTTGGATTTAATTTCAGGAGGTGGAAAGATGTTTGGCTTCCAACGAGAAGGGGTGTGGCCCATTTGGGTAAGCATGCAATGATGCTCACACATATCTGGGTGGCGTACCTATAAGCAAGGGTCAGTGATTAAGGTCATTGAAACTCAGTTTTTCGAAGAAGATTCCATGAAAAGGAGCTATGATGATGCAATAATTCCTTCGTTGTGCACAATCAATTGTCCTGACAACCAGGCGTGGGGGTTAGAAAAAAAAAAAAAAAAAGGCTGGTTCTATATTAAATCATTTGGAATTCCTTGAACCCAAGGATGTCCTACTCATTTCCTATTAAGGAGGCTTGGCGTACAAAAACTCTATTTAACATCAGTTTCTTTCCTTGAAAAGAACTTTGGAGAAGACCTTTAGAACTAATTAGTTCACAAAGTGGGGTTGGATTTTTGTATGGAAACATACTGAAGAGCCAATAAACATATCTTTTTTTTTAAACAACAATGAGAAATATTGAATTAGGAATTAAGAAGTACAATAGAAGGATGAAGAATCCTCCCACAAACAAAAGCTAAACATACGAAATACGAAAAGCAATAAGCCATAAGGTAATTACAAAAGGCAACCTCTCCTTACTAACCCACCCTTGGAACTATACACCACTAAACATTAAGGGAAATGCCCTTAAAAGATGTGGTGCAAGAGGCCCAAAAAGAATTAAGGAAGTAAATAGTATCCCAAAGAACCTCTAAAGTCCTTGCTTTGTCCTCGAAAATCCTAGCATTTCTTTCCCACCACACAACCCAAATTAAAGCAACGCAAGCAATTTGCCACAATACTAGGCCTCTCCTGAGGCTTCCTAATCCCTTATAAGTAATAGTCATCATGTCACAAATGCTTCTCAAGGGAACCCAATCCATCTTGGTCATTCTAAATAATTTGTGCCACAGCCCCATCGTCTAAGGGCAATATAAGAAAAAATGATCTATTGATTCTCCATGCTCCATACACAACTTACAAATATCAAGACTAAAGGCTTTGTAGGGTCTCAACTGTAGAATGTCATTAGTGTTTACCATCTTGTGTGTCACTAACCAAGCAAAGGACTTGACCTTAAAAGGGACTTGAGACTTACAAACAAAATTAGTAGGGAAGGAAGGAATTGAATCAGAGAGGTGGGACAAGACTAAAAAGAAAAACTTAACTGTAAATAACCCTAAAGAAGATAAAGACCATGCTCTTGCATTTGAAACGGATGGAGTTAAGTGCAAACAAGCAAGAGAGAACATGGGTTTTTCTAGTTCTTCTATCTCAGAATCATAAAGATTACGGAGGAAATTAAAGTTCCAAGAAAAGGGAAAAGTAAACCCAAGAATAAAAGATATGGGAAGATTTTTAACTATGACTATTTTGAATAGTCTTAGAAATTGAGAACCCAAAGGTTAGTCCTCCCACCACAAGTCTTCCCATAAACAAATTCTCTCCTCATCTCCCACCACAAATCAAGTGTACCTGGTAAAGTCTTGAAAAACCTGTGCAATAGCCTTCCAAGGGCAATGATGTGACCACTTGACTATAGTGTTGCCATTTCATCCATTAGTATGTGTCTCATGTATGCTTAGAATGACCTAATTCCACAGAGCAAAACTCTCCTTAGGAAACCTTCATAGCCACAAAACATATCAATAAACATATCATATCATTATACCTTATTTATGGTTTTTTGGGTGTTTCCTCGTTTTGGAATGGATAAATAGTCGGGTTGGTATGCGGGTTAGTAGGAAGGAATCATAAGAAAATCTGGAAGCTAGCCTATCTCTACCTGATTTGGTGCATTGCAGAATCAAAAATTCTATTAGGATTTGGAAAGTTTGGAGGTGCTAAAGAAAAATATTTTCGTCAAATCTTTGTTTACCTAGTCTCATGATTCTTCAAGAAGTGATATTGGTTCTCTTTTTTTTTTTTTTAATTAGAGATATTGGTTCTCTTTTAGACTTCATTAATAGATTTGTTGGAGGTTAAGGTGATAAAATGCCTTTTTATTTACCTTTGTTGTGTCTTTGACCTTTGGTAGTTTTTCCAAACATCTTGCATAGTTGGGTTGCATTCAAATTTTTCTAGACTCCTATATATTTTGCCAACCAAAAGAATTAGTGGATGAGGATTTAGAAGTAAAATTAGGGGTTTTGATTGTTTCAATAATTAAATAACCTATTTGTCTTAAAACAGAAAAATAGTGTATAATAACAAAGCAATTACACGAAAAGAACTAGAGAAGAAGAGTGCATTAGCCCTAGGCATTGTAGCTTAGTTTAGGGTCAATTACAAACTAATAAGAGAGTACTTGGGAGTAGAATATCATGGTTATATGGCCATCTTCTTATGATAGATTTGTTTGAAACAAAATTGACAGTTAGAAGAAAGAGAGGGATGGACAGATGGAGAGAGAGAGAGAGAGAGAGAAAGAGAAAGAGAGAGAAAGTCAAGGAGAGGGAGAGAGGGAAGGGGAGTTAGGGGAAAGGGAGTGATGTGCAGAAGGGGGCCGAGAGCTAGAAAGCGAGCAAGCAAAAGAGAAAGAGAGAGAGAAGGAGGGGGGGGGGAGGGGGGAGGTGGGTAATGCCTAAAGTTGCAATTTGATTAGTCATTTACTATTTAGAAGAGATTGTTACAACTGATTTTGTAGACTAAAGATCCGAATAACAATTTGTGGAAAAATATGGACAACCTATACGAAGACTTTCCACCTAGGAAATATTTTTGAATTTTGTTTTTCCTTATTAGTTTAATTGACTAATTCTTTTTTGTAAATAGCGATATCCTAGGCTAGAAATAAGCTCCTTTTTTTTTCATTTTTTGACCTCTTACAATTTGTATATATTAGGTGTAATTCTATTGAAATAGTACAAGAGAGAATTTCTCAAAAATCCCAAAGTCAACATAGTATCAAAGCAGGAAAACTCTCTCTGCCAAGATACATCTTCCCAACATCGGGCCCTCATTGCTCAACCATAAGCCTGCTCAGTCTTCATTATTAAGCAGAAACCCATTTAATTCCAAACCAGCCTTTTTTTACTATTATTTGTTGTTTCTCCAAACCAGCCTTAATTGTTGGTAACTCAACTTTCTTTCATACTAATATGCTTCCAAACAAACTGTTTTTCTTCTCCACATTTCTGAAATTAGTACTAATATAACCAGCCAATTCACAACCCAGAGCACAACTCCCAATGACTATCAGAATGTCTCTACTTCCTTCAAACTTAATGGTGGAAATTATTTGCACTGGTCTCAATTGGTGAAAACGTATACTAAAGGAAAGGGGAAGCTAAGTCATCTTCTTGGTCCTACAATAAACAAGGATGATCCAAATTTTGTCTCTTGGGATGAAGAAGATTCTCAAATTCTGTCTTGGTTATGGAACTCCATGCAGGTGAAAATAAGTCATACTTGCATGTTTCTCTCCATGGCGAAGGAAATTTGGGATGCAATTCATCAAACCTACTCCAAGGTGTAGGATGCTGCTCAGATTTATGAACTCAAGACAAAAATCCATGATGCCAAACAAGGTACCCTATCTATAACTGAGTATTACAGTGTTATAAAGGGATTATGGCTTGAGTTGTATCATTATCAAAGTTTTAAGATGGAATGCAGTAAAGATGCAACAATATACCAAGAGTTTCTTGAGAAAGAGACTCTTTGATTTTTTGGCTGGTTTGAATGGTGAATTTGATCAAGTTAGGGTCCAGATTCTTGGGAGAGATCCATTGCCTTCATTGAATGAAGCATTTGCTATTGTAAGAGGAGAAGAGGGACAAAGAAATGTAATGCTGAAAACTTTTTGATTCTGTGGATGGTTCGGCATTGTCTACCTCTAAGTCAAGTGTTAATGACGGAGTCATGACTACCACTATTGTTGCTACCAATGCTGCAAATTCAGGAAAGATGGAGGGAGGAAAACCAAGTGAAAAGGACTCACTTTGGTGTAGCTACTACCGCAAGAATCATCACACCAGGGAAAACTGCTAGAAGTTACATGGCAAGCCTTCAAATTTCTTTGGAAAAATAATGGCAGCAGGGGAGGAAATTCAGGTTACAAGCCCCAAAGTTATGTTGCTGATGTAGAAGTGAAACAGCTGGAAAATACTGCTACTAAAGAAATTTTCAACAAAGAGGAGATCAATAAGCTGAAGCAGTTTATTTCACAGCTTGAAAAATCAGAGGGTTCTAGTCATTTTGCCAAACAGGTAAGTATTCCCAAGCCCTAAGTGCCTCTAGAAATCAGTATACAAGCACTTGTATCATAAATTCAAGGGCTTCAAACCATATGACCAGTTTCTCCAAGTCCTTCTCCACTTATTGTCCATGTCCTAGAAACCAAAAAATAAAGATTGTTGATGAAACTTTAGTCGGTATAGTTGATCAAGGAAAGATTTTCATTTCACCATCCTTAACCTTAAAAAATGTCCTACATGTTCCCAAGTTATCTGCAAATTTGTTATCAATTCCTTAAATTACCAAAGACCTTAATTGCTCAATGATATTTACATCTCCTTAATGTGTTTTTTAAGACCGTTTTACGGGGAGGATGAGTTAAAGAATAGGGTTTCACGGGAATAATTTTCTTTCATTGAGATTATTCTTTTATAGAGTTTACAGCATATACAAATCCTTCAAATTAGGAAACTAAATCATTGATTAAAAGGAAAGAATAACTCCTAACAAGGACTTTCCTAAAAATACAAAGATTGACAACTAATAAATAACTCCTAATAATTACTTTCCTAAAAATACAAATATTAACAACTAATAAATAATTTACAGTTTTACAAAGTTATTTCTTTCCATATCAGTTTCGGTTTTCCAACAGGATGATTCGGTATGCTAGTGAGAAAAAAGGGTTGTACTTTCTTGAAGCTAAAAGTGACAAGTATGATTCTATCCCCCTATCCTACCTGTCAGAAGAACACATTACCTATAAGACTCAAGTTTGGTTATCCCATTTCCGTCTTGGTCTTCCATCTTTTTTCTTTGTTAAAAAGGATGTTCCCAACTATATTTGGAAAACTAGATATTCAAAGTTTTCATTGTGATGTGTATGAATTCGTTGAACACCACTGTGTGTCATTCCCCTCAAGAAATAATAAATGTTCTATTCCATTTAGCCTAATCCACACTAATGTTTATGAGTTTGCTCGAATTCAAAGTATTTATGGGGCAAAATGGTTTGTATCTTTTAGTGATGATTGCACAAGGGTTACATGGGTATTTCTTATGAAACACAAATTTGATGTTAGCACTATTTTCCCTGTTTTTCATAAAATGGTAAAAACCTAATTTGATGCTAAAATCCAAACAGTGAGATCCGCTGATGCAAGAGAGTACTTCAACCAATGTCTACCATCATATTTAAAAAAAAAAAAAAAAGAATTGTTCATCAATCCTCTTGTACGGATACACCACAACAAAATGGAGTAGTTGAACAAAAAAATAAACATTTGCTAAAGGTAACTAGAGCCTTGATTTTTTAAATGAATGTTCCAAAGGCATATTGAGGGGAGGTTTTTTAACTACTACTCATCTTATCAATAGATTGTCTTCCAAGGTGTTTGATTTTAAAGAAACTGTAAATCTTCTCACTCAATTCTACTCACACTTTGATAGTTTTAGTAGAATAGCCCTAAAAATATTCAGGTGTGGTGGTGTTTGTTCACATTCAGACACATCATAGAACTAAATTGGATCCCCAAGTTCTTAAATGTACATTCATTGGTTATTCTCCGACAAAAAGGGGATATAAGTGTTATCATCCTAATTCCCAAAGGTTTTTTGTAACTATGGATATCACTTTAACGAACAACTACCTTTCTTCTCCCAATCTTATCTTCAAGGGGAGCCCTTTGTAGAAGATCAGGAATTTTTTCCTGATCTAACCCTTCCACATTCTACAACCAATTCTTCACTTGAATCTTTACCTCACGATACTCTAGAATCTGTTCCTCTTGAATCCATAGAAAAGCTTGAGTCTATCATTTAAAGGAAAGAGGGGAGAATCATTCAATGCCACTCAAAGTCTATTCAAGGAGGATGCAGCCAGCTCTAAAATCTCTACATGCTCCAACCATTCACCTTGATAAAGATACTGAAAATCAAACTACCTCTACCCCTAATGACATTAGTGACCTTGATTTGCCTATTGCCCTTAGAAAAGAAAAAAGACAATGCACCCAATATCCACTAAGCAACTTTGTTTCTTTTGACAACTAGTCATCCTCATATCAAGCATTTGTTTCCAAACTTAGCTCTATAAAAATACCTAAAACTATTCGAGAGGCACTTAGGAATGAGAATTGGAAGAAAGCTACGTTGGAAGAAATGAGTGCATTGAAGAAAAATAATACTTGGGAACTTGTTAATCTTCCCAAGGGCAAGAGAAAGGTGGGGTGTAAATGGGTGTTCACTACCAAGCATAGAGCAAATGGGACATTAGAAAGATATAAGGTGAAATTGGTGGCTAAGGGTTATACACAGACTCATGAGATAGATTACAAGGAAACTTTTGCTCTAGTGGCAAAGATGAATATTGTTCGTATTTGGTTATCTCTAGCTACTAATTTTGATTGGCCTTTGCAGCAATTCGATGTAAAGAATGCCTTCTTGCATGGAGATTTGGAGGAAGAGCTCTATATGGATCTACCACCAGGATTTATAAAAGACTCTATGAGAAAGAAAGTTTGTAGACTGAACAAAGCTCTTTACGGTCTCAAACAATCACTTAGAGCTTGGTTTGGGAGATTTGATAAAGCAATGAAAAATATGGGTTATAGTCAAAGCCAAGGGATCACACTCTCTTCATTAGACATTCAAAGAAGGGAAGGATAACAACTCTCATGGTATATGTTTATGACATCGTGGTAACAAGAGATGATTTGGAGGAAATGGAGAAACTAAAGAAGAAACTTGCAAATGCGTTTGAAATTAAGGATCTTGGAAGGTTGAAATATTTCCTAGGAATCGAGGTTGCACATTCAAAGGAAGGAATAGTTATTCACAACAAAGTATACACTTGACCTTCTCAAAGAAATAGGAATGTTGGGATGAAGACCAGCAGACACCCAATTTAGCCAAATCACAAACTTGATGAAGATAAAGAATATGTGTCAATAGATCGAGAGAAATATCAATGATTAGTGGGGAAATTGATCTACTCATCGCATACTAAACCAGACATAACTTATGCGGTGAGTGTAGTGAGTCAATTCATGCATAATCTCAAGGAGATATGTATAGAAGCAGTATTCAAAATTCTTCGTTATTTAAAATCAACACCAGGCAAAGGCATTCAATTTCGAAAGGTAGAAGGAATCAAACTTGAAGCACATACAAATGCCAATTAGGCTAGATCAGTTACATATTGAAGATTAACCTCTAGTTATTACACTTTCTTAAGAGGTAAATTGGTAACTTTAAGGAGTAAGAAGCAATCAGTGGTAGCAAGATCAAGTGCAGAAGTAGAATTTCAATCCATGGCACATGGAATATGTGAACTTCTTTGGATAAAAATCATACTTACCAACTTAGGTGGGAGGGGCCAATGAGACTTTAGTGTGATAACAAGTCAGCCATTAGCATAATTCACAATCCAGTTCAGCATGACCGTACTAAACACATAGAGGTAGATAAACATTTCATCAAAGAAAAATTGGATAGTAAGCTAGTTTGCATCCCTTATATTTCCACAAAAAAAAAAAACCAATTAGATGATATATTGACTAAGGGACTTACAAAACATTTATTTTGTAACATCACAAGCAAGCTGGGGATGAAGAACAGTTATTCACCAACTTGTGGGGGAGTATTGGAAAATATGGACAGCCTATATGAAGACTTTCCAGTTAGGAAATATTTTTGAATTTAGTTTTTCCTTATTAATTTAGTTGACTAATTCTTTTTTGCAAATAGAGATATCCTAGGCTAGAAATAAGCTCCTTCCTTTTTTTCATTTTTGACCTCTTACAATTTGTATATATTTGGTGTAATTCTATTGAAATAATACAAGAGAGAAATTCTCAAAAATCCCAAAGTCAACACAATTAATTTTAGCCTATAAACTAAAACTATTTCTAAACATCAACTAAACCTAACCAAAAGAGAATAAATAAATAAATAAATAAAATAAAACTTGAGAGAGAAATGAAGGCAATCATTATTTTAAAATATCACTTAAAGCTGCAGTTCTTGATTAGTCATTCACTAATTAGTAGAGGTGGTTACAACCTGTTTTGTAGACTAAAGATCCATGTAACAATTAATTTTAGCCCATAAAACTAAACTATTTCTAAACATCAACTAAACTTAATCAAAAAAGAATCAGAAAAACCTTTATTAATTTACTGCTACAGTTGCATAAACCGTATCATGGTATAGAAATCTGAACATTAATGTGCTGCTACATTGATATTACTAAAAACTTTCAATATTGCCTATCCAATCGAATACTAAGTAAATTAAGTAAACCCCATTCCTACTTAAAGATATCCCAAACAATGATGTCAAAGGAAAAGGCGATATTAAGGCGATAAGACTCCTTTTAACCTAAGGTGAAAGGCGAAAAATAAGGCGATATTCTGACTATAGTAAGGTGATAATATATTTAACTACTCGATACTTAACCAATATAAGCATCATCTTCAACAATCAACACTATTAATTTTTCATTCCTCATGGTGTCTTATAAAATTAACAAAATAGTAATAATTATTCAACGTGTTAAATAACATACTGTCATCATAAGAAACAACATATTGTTTAAAGAAATTCATCTAATCTAGTCCAAATGCATATTCTAATTTTCCAAACATCTAAAAATTGAAATAAAAAACAAAATAAGAGAATGAACATCCTAAAGAAGCTTTGGGCATGATCATCATTGAAATTAAAATTATCATAACTTCTATTGAGGCTAGATTGATAGCCCTCTATCTCATTATCACTATGATTGATAATATAATATTTCATCGTATACTTTGTTTAATCCAATGTTAGATTGAATTAAATTACAATCTAAGTATGTTTAATCTTAACCCATGGTCAAAGGCGGTCTCTATGCATTGCACCTTGTCCCAAGGCAACAACCTAGGCTTTGCCTCTTTTAAGCCTCCTTGCTTGAGTCTTTAAGAGGCAACTATTATCTACCCTACTTGGCCTAGTGGCCTAGGCGACCTAGGCGATGATCGCCTTTGATAACACTAATCCCAAAGAAACTGATTTTTTTCCTCTCATGTTAACATGCTCATAAGCTTTCATGCCCCCAAAAAAAAAATTAAAAATAAATAAATAAATAAACAAAAAACAAAAGCAAGGGAAAGAAACTACTACTACTCAAAAAATGACAGATATAACTACGCTTCTATAATTTTTTACAGTACATAAACTAAAATTTTATGCATCAGGTCTCAACAGTGTTTATTTTAACTTCACACGTGCCAAATGAATTGCAAAGTATAATATTATTATATGCCCACTAAGAAGCTTATATCTCAAGGTGCAGGATAAAAGTCCAGTGCAAATCTGTTGGATTGGGAATCAGGAACAAGATAACCAATGTTAACAACCAGCACTGTATCATTGAAAGCTTCTAATACCCACCAGATTATTGCATGAAGATGCAACATGTGGATCCTTCACCCCAAAACCTTCTTTAGCTTCTTGTAAAGCAGAGAGGAAGAAGTTTTCAGCTTCCTCTAGTTTCCCCTGCAGAGACAGGATCAGAAATAAAGCTGCAAGTGGAAAGAAATCTACATAAAGAAGAAAACAGGAGGAAATAAAAATAGTAATATGAGGTAAAAAAAAAATCATGCCTGCAGGAATAACTCCCTTCCTTGATCCGTAAAAATTCTCCACTTAGATGTATGCATATTTGATATCACAGACCCATCCTCAATTCTGCGTAAGCCAGTTGCATTAGCCCCTCCAATGTCATTTTCAGAACTCGATTCAATTGAAACATCTTCTGCTAACACAGGTTGGCCATTTAGCCCAAGAACTAATGCTGCAACCAGACAGGATAAATAAAATATTAGCAATTTAAAGTTCTTGACACAAGCATCATTATTATTCTACAGTAATGCAGGAAGGTATGCAGATCCCTTGCTCATTGCTAATATACAGAAAACGATTAACTAGAATGTGCTCTTTTTAACACTAGTGGTAAGGCATATGCACATGCCCCACATGGAAACCTCTTCACAAATCAACTCCAAAAAGTCTTAAATCTCAACTATTTGAAATTAGAAACACAAACTGAACTTATATCTGTCATCTCCTTCAAGTAGTATGGGAATTCCTGAGTAAGCATCAATGTTAAGGATATATTACAATTGAACCATTTTTTTTTTTTTTGATAAATAAAGAGATTGTATTAAAAAGCCACCAAAGCAGTGGCTAGAATTACAAGAAAGAAAAAAACGCCCCTCACACCCCAGCTGAACGCCAAGGCCCTAGGATCAACCCAAAAAACACCCTTAACGAGAGACCACCCAATCAACAAAATCAACTAAGGTCGAGGGACCATCTTTTATAGACATCTTTGTCTCCGACCAAAGAAGATAAACAAAAGAAGACTTAAGCCTTTGAATTGACAGCTCTATTTCCTCAAAAGCCACTTTGTTCCTTGTCTTCCAAACCGTCCAAAATAGGCACAAAGGACTTGCTTTCCAAACAACCTTCCTCTTCTTACCCACAAAGGTCCCATTCCACCCCAAAAGCATCTCCTTCACCGTGGCTGGCAGCACCCACTGCACCCCGAACAAAGCAACAAGCAACACCCAAAGAGTCCTTGCCTTTTCACAATGGAGTAGAATGTGATCAATTGATTCTTCGTTCCTTTGGCAAAGGTAACATCTGTTCACTAGAGCCCATCCTCTCCTTTGAAGCTGATCCAAAGTGAGGGCCTTCCCCCACGTTACTTCCCACCCAAAAAAACTCACTCTAGGGCTGCACCGAGACTTTCCAAATAGCGGACGCAGGGAAGGAGGCTGGATGGCCTGATACTAATGATTTGTAAAGAGACTTAACTGAAAACTTCCCACATTTAGTCTCTCTCCAAATCACCCTATCATCCACACCTTGCTGAATTCGTTTCCCATTTAAGGCCACAAAAAAACTGCACACCTCTTCCAGGAAATGTGATTATTTAAGATTTAGGTCCCTCCATACTCGAAAAGACAAATTGAACAGTTTCCTCCAACAATATCTTCCTTTAAACAATCCTAAAATGAACTTATATTAAGGGCCAGCTTGCCACAATTGAAGAGCTTCAGCAAGGATTTGGCCCATTTTTCAGTTGTGAAATATCCAGAAGTGGAATATGTTATCTTTAAGACTCTCTTTACTCCTGCCATGCATCCCAAAGTGTGGCTTGATGCCAGAAACAAGATCCTCGTTACTCAGATAATGATTGCAATGAGGCCTCAAGTTCAACTCGCCTTCATCAAAGGTCAGCACAGCCCCAACATGATTTGTCTCTTCTTCTCCATCTCTCACCATGGTGATTGGACTGTGAAAGCAAAATTCAAAATATCAATCAAGTCCGGTACAACTCAGCCAAGTCGTATCCAATTCCGCCTCGGCCCTTTCTGCGCTAAGTTAGATACCCAATACCATCTGAAACATAGACTTGGTCGGCAACCAGATAAACTCGTTTGACTCGGTCGAAATTCTGAGTTGGCACGGTTGAATCATCTGAGTTGGCACGGTTGAATCATCTGAGTTGACATGGTTGAATCATCCGAGTTGACTCAATTGAATCATCAAAGTTAGCATAATATTCCCAAGTTAAACCTACCAATCATTTTTTTTTTTCCTTCCAAATCACAACAAAAAAACCAAACAACAACCAAAACTAAGAAATTTTTGAAAAATCAAAGATTCTCTTCAAAAGGAAAAGTTTTTCAACAATTGTGACTCTACCCATGAAGAAAAAGAAGAAAGTAGGCATCAATCCATCCCTTGACCAAGTCTTGGAGGTGTATAAGAAAAGGAAGTCAAGGGCATTTTGCTATGGTGATTTGAAAGGGGAAAGAAAGAGTTTTGGTTTTAACTAGAGAAAAATTCAATAACTCAAACAATTCAACCAAGTCAACTCAGAATTTCAACAGAGTCAATTGAGTTTAACTAATTCTTGGTCGAGTTTGTGTTTAAGATTGTATCAAATATCCGACTCTACTCGGAAAAGTCCGAAGCGAATACGACTTAGTCAAGTGTATCGAACTCGGTCGATACTTTGAACCTTGCCTTGGCAACACCTCATTTATTTCTTAGAACTTAAATTTTTGTTGCAACTCCACTGATTTGGAGATTAAGGACCTTGAAAGACTCATGTCCTCTCTTTCTCACACACAGTTATCTCCATCCGTCTCAAATACAAGAGCCTGGGCACTATCCTCTTCAAACTTATTCTCGATAAAATCTTTCTTCTTCGCTTCATTCAATACATCAAATCCAATTCCTTTTCAACTACCCAAATTTTTATAGAAATCAAAAGTCTCATCTATGGTCAAAGCATTTGTTTGGTTAGTGGCACATAAAAAGATAAATACCAATGACATGGTACAGTTGAGAAGACCTTTCAAAGCACTCAATCCTAATTTTTATTTTTTTTTTCTTTTTTGATAGGTAAAAAAGATGTATATTAGAAGGGAAAAAAAAATACACAGGGAGTATATAAAGAGCGCCAACAACGCCATCAAAAAGAAAGAGGGCCTAACAAAAAATGACACCCCTCAACGAGCCCTTATCCAATCCAAAAAAATTTACAATAGAGGAAGAGCCCAAAACTATAAACAATTTGGACCAAGCCCACAAATTACAAAGAAAAGCAAGCTTAATTCCCTTATTAGAAAGCTCTTTATTATCAAACACCCCATCATTCCTTTCTTTCGAAACCGTCCAGAAAAGACACAAAGGAGCAGCCCACCAAGCCTTTTTCTTTTTCCTACCCACAAAAGACCCATGTCAACTTCTGAGTAACTCCCTCACTGAAAAAGGCAACACCCAGGACACACCAAACAAAGAAAACAGTAGGTTCCAAACAACATAAATCTTGTCATAGTGGATGAGAATGTGATCAGCCAATTTTTCCTCTTCATGACAAGGAAAACATTTGTTTGTCACTAACCACCCTCTCCCCTTTAGAAGATCCAATGTTAAAACTTTACCCCAAACAACCTCCCAAGCAAAGAAACTCACTTTAGGCTACACCCAAAAATTCCAAATAACTATAATTGGGAAATTAGAACTCCCTGACTCCAAAACCTTGTATAGAGCTTTAATAGAAAATTTTCCACTCTTCTCCACTAGCCACACCAATCTATCCTCCTCATCGTTGCTCACCCTCCACCTTTGCAATCTCAAGAAAAAACTTTCAACCAAATCCACCTCCCAATCATTGAGCCTCCTAGAGAGGCAGGGAGCCCAACAACCCCCATTAGAAGAAGGGCTCCAAACATTCACCACCCAAGCCTCCTTGAAAATGGCTAAAGCAAAAAAGAGAAGGGAAAGAAGACCTTAGCGGTTCATCTCCACCTTCCTCACATTATCCATAGAAAAAGCCACCTTGCTTCCCACAAGGTCCCAACCCTTCCTTATGGCTTTCCAGAGACCAACCTCATACCCATTTCTCACTTTGTCGTACCTCCACCTGCCCTCCTCTTCCCCGTATTTTTCATTAACAACCTTTTGTTAGAAAGCTCCCCTATCCACCACAAAACACCAACTCCACTTACACAACAAAGCTCTATTAAGGGACGCCAAGTGCCTCACCCCTAGCCCTCCCTTGCTTTTACCTGAGCCAATAATAGTCCACCAAACCAAATAGGGTTTCCACACCAATGCCCCTCCTTCCCAAAGAAAGTCCTTTTAGATTTGCTCTAGCCTCAACTTGACTATCATCGAGATACAAAAAAGGAACATAAAATAAATAGGCATGTTGGAGGGGGTGCTACGAATTAAAGTGAGTCTCCCTCCCTTGGACAAGTATCGCCTCTTCTACAAAGCCAATCTTCAACGCAACCTCTCCTCCACACCATCCTAAACTGCAACAGACTCAAAAGGTAACAAGAGACCCAAATAAGTAGAGGGAAGGGCACCAACCTTACACTCAAACTCTTGAGCCAACTCATCAACATTCTCCATGCTCCCCACTAGAATTAGGTCACTCTTTTCAAGTTAAACTTTAGCCCATAAATGGCTCAAAACACATAAGCAACCAACACAAGTAGGTCAACTGATCATGAGAAGGCTCACAGAAAACTAAGGTGTCATTAGCAAACAACAGATCCAAGACCTTCACCCCCTCTCCACCTCTACCACTTACCCGCCAACCCAACAAAAAACCACCACTCTTAGCCTTCTTAAGCAGACAATTGAGAGCCACCATGACAATCACAAATAGGTAGGGCGAGAGGGTCCCCTTGTCTCAAACCCCGTGAACTACAAAAGAAACGTAAATGAGACCTATTAAAAAGGACCGAAAAGCTCACGGTTGAGATACACCACCTAATCCACTTAGTCCTAATTAGTGCATCTTATGCATAAAGAGTAGAGAGACGATAATTATCTCTTTCTACATTGTCCAATAACTTTGGGGCTATGGTACAAGCTTATTCAGATAGGTCAAGATGGATTGAGTTCAACTTAGGAATTTAAGTGACATGATAATCATTTCATATATGGGTTTAGGGAGCTCTGTTAGATGCAAGACCTTTGTCTCACTTTACTTTGGATTGTGTGGCAAGAGAGAAATGGTAGGATCTTTAAAGATAAATGGAGGACATCAAAGATGTTGTGGGATCTACTTTACTTTTATTCCTCCTCTTTTATCAACAATTTTAAAGACATTCCTCTCAACATCATTCAGCTCAATTAGCACTCGATGTGTAGACCAAAAGGCAAATCAACAATGAGAGGAGCCTAGCCTAAGTTTGAGTAGATGATAACTTTGTACATTCTTTTATGGCCTATCCCATTTTTTCCAAACGTCCTTGCATAGAGGAGTTCACTATGTGTTGATCAGTTTTGTTGTGTTTCTAGGGAGAATTCCTCAACCTTCTCATGGACTCTTTATTCATAATTAATAAATCTCTTGTTTCTATTCAAAAAAAAAAAAGAAAGAAAGAAAGAAAGAAAGAAAGAAAAATCACCTACAAATCATTTCTTTCATAATTTTCTTTTTCAGATTTTTCTTTTTGGAAACTTTCTCAATATTGAGGTTGTTGGTCTTTTTGTATATCCAAAAGGTTGATCTTTTCATCCATATTAATGCTTTGATCCTTAAATGCGATAAATCGACACACTCAATAATTGATATAAAAAGGGGGCATTTCCAATAGTCCAATTGGCTTGTATAATAGGCCATATTGTATGTTTCTCTGGGATAAGGACCTCTTTCAAAACTTAGCCCAAAATAATAGGGTTTGCACAAATTAGTTGTAGACCCCACTTGGACCCAGATGGAACTAAAACCCTTAGTTGTTACAGCAAGCCCAATATTTCTAGGCTCGCAAGCGAATAAAAACAACTCTAAGATCACTAGGTACGGAAGCGAAATGTTCCAACAATTGTTATCAATTCAGAATTTAACACCATATATGAACCACTAAAGATAGTCACTACGAATTCAGAGTAGGAAAAATATAGAAGAACAGGGTATACCAGCATGTCCAGAGATAAAAATCCATAGCCAAATATCCTTGTGATGTCCCCTCCAAGTATAACCTTCAGAACCATATTGATTCAAGTGTTCCATTTTACCTGAAAGCAACACTGATTTGCGGATGGGAAAAGCAGGTTTTTTTTCAATTAAAGAAAAAAGGCAATAAAGTAAACAAATGAAGAGAATGATAAGAAACCTAGCCAATTAAAAAGCCATATCTCTACTAAATGATACGTATATAAGGTTAACAAACATGTAATGACAGGGAGCCAAGACCATGTATGTTACAAATACATTGTTGATATAAATTAAGAAATTAAATTGGGTTCCAAATTTCAGAGTAATTCCTAACTGGATCAATTGAGTAAGAAAGTTAATAAAGGTGATATCAGCACTTAATAAGAACAATGGAACAACAATACTGGGCAATAAGCTAACTCCTACTATAGATTATGTCTGGTAACAGAGAAAAACATGAAAGCCCAGGCAGCAAAATGAATATCATTCATATTAATAATTCAAGAGTGAATAGCAACATAAGAAACTGGCTATACAGATCAAGAGTAAAAATGTAGTATTCCTTGCCACGTGAACGGAGAAAAGGCGCGACCACCATGATTAAATTAGGGGTGGAGTATAGTCCTACAATTCCATTTAACAAGCCTTTCTGCCATAAAATCTATTAGCTTTGATAATTGGAAAGGACATGAGGAATATGCATCAGGGAGATAGATTTACAAGAACCAAAGAGAGAATTAAACGAGAGAGAGAGTGAGAATTAAAGTACTTGAGAGCGAAGCGGAGGACGCATTGGCGATTTTTGCATAGCGAGAAGCAGCGACAGTTTGGGAAGGAAAAGGGATTCTCCTGTGCAAAGCAGCCGCAGCTCGTCTCAGAAACATTTTCTCAGCAGCCAGATAGTGTTAAGGACCTCAGAGGAATATTAGAAGTAGGAAGAAGATGTAAACTTCAAAGCCTGAGTTGAGATGACAAAACTTCGAAGGTTCTTGGTTTAAAAGGCTCATCCAAAACCTAATTTAAAAAATTTATCCCGGCCGTTTCAACAAAATAACTCATTATTTTAAAATCTATATATAAATATTTGAAATGATAAAAGTTATTAGTGTTATAAAATATGAGATTTTGTACCACTATGTTAACTTGTGGATGATCATCCATAAATATCTTTTGTAACTCCTATAAAAGGGAGAGACCCCTAATGAAATTTAATAGAGTTTTTCTCGTGCATTATATTATCTTCCTACATTCTAATTTCTTTTTCTTGTTTTCTTCTCCTTTCACTTTATAATTTTACAATACGTTACCAGTACGAATAGTCTCTACAAAAGAAATAAGAAAGACGTTATTCTCTTTAGAGAAATAGAAAGACGTTATTCTCTTTAGAGAAATAGAAAGACGTTTTTCCCTTCAAAGAAATAGAAAGATTTTCTCTCTTCTTTCTCACAAAAGGGTATGCGATAAACTAATATCATGATTTTCTATTTTATTACGTTTTAATCTCTATTTTCATATATTTTATTTGAATACATAAATATGTATAATCCCTATAACTAGAAGTTATGAGGTAAATTATAAATTATAGGGTGCATTCATAACCAGAAGTTATGAAAAATATGTGCAATCCCTATAATCATAAATTATAAATTATAGGGTAAATTCATAACCAAAAGTTATGAAAAATATGTACAATTCCTATAATCATAAATTATAAATTATAGGGTAAATTCATAAGCAGAAGTTATGAAAAATATGTGCAATCCTTACAACCAAAAGTTATATGGAAAATTATAAAATTACAAATACAAGACCAGAAGTTATGTATATGATCTTTAATTATTTATTTTTAATTATACGGTATAACTAAAAGTTATACCAAACCATATTATAGCCAGAAGCTATAAAATAAATAAATAAATGTTCATATCTTGAAGTTATGTACAAATCTACATAATGAAAGTTCATAGCCTAAAGCTATGCACAAATCTACCCAATGAATAGTTCATAGCCTGAAGCTCTATACAAATTTATATAAAAAACAGTTCATAGCTTGAAACTATGTACAAATTTAGATATTTTCTTGTTCTGACAAAATAATCATGCCCTGAAGCTATGAAAGATATTAACTTTTAATTTCTTTAATTTATTTTAATTATATTGTGTAACTAAAAATTATACATAAATAGTTCATAGTCTAAAGCTATGTACAAATTTGAATATTTTCTTGTTTTGACAAAATGATCATAATTCAAAGTTATGAAAAATATTGACTTTTAATTTTTATTTTGTACTCATTTTTCACAACAGAAATTATGGAAATAATTTTTATTAATAATAATTTCATAGCTAGAAGCTATGCATATAATTTATAATTCTCTTGTATAACTAAAGTTATTCAAGACAAAATTGTCAATGAATCTTGGAGCTATGATCAAAGAAGGAAATCAAGCATCCCTGCAAGATCGCGCAAAAACACTGATTTTCCTTCGTTATCATTTCCATGAAGGTTTAACAAAAAATGAGTTTTTGATGAGAAATCATCAGTCTCGTCCAACTAGATCTGAATCATTTCCTGAAGTGAATGCAATATTGTCTCAAACTCATGGACGATGACGAGGACATGGTCATAGTCGTAGTCGTGGAAGAAATCCCCAATACCATGGTTCTTATATAAATAATTTACCAAATTCTCAGAAAATGAAAGCCTTGTTGCACCACCAGAAGTTGAATAATATTGAAGTAAAACAAGAAAATGGGAAGTGTTTATAAAACAAACCTCCTAAGAACCATGAGAATAAATGTTATAGATGTGGTATGAAGGGGCATTGGTAGTGTACCTGTCGTACGCCCAAACATTTGGTTGACCTTTACCAAACATCAATAAAAGAAAAGGAAGTTGAAATGAACAACTATGTACCTAGAAGATACATAATTTTTTTTTTAATTTTGTCATATAACCATAAGTTATATAAATATTATTATTCATAACTCGAAGTTATGAAAATAAGACAATTAATATTTTTTGTGCTAATCAAAGGTTATGCCAAGGTTGTTAATATGTACTTTCTTATAGCTAGAAGCTATAGAGAACAAAATTGTTAACTAACAATTTTGTACAACTTTATGAAATTTATATAACCAAAAGTTACAATAAAATATATTATAGCCTGAAGCTATGATAACAAGCATATAGATAATATTTACATATTATCAAAAGATTAATATTTTTGTATATCAAGTAATACAAATAGGTAAATGTTTGATAGTTTTATAAATTTCTACTATTAGAAGTTATACTATCATTAGTAGACAACAAGATGCTTTAAATCATGATATGTTCTCTTGAAATTTTGATTTATGAATTAATTTTTGCACATTGATTTAGATCATAATAATATTTTGAATAAAATTATTAATCTATCATTACAATTAGTTTGATTATTGAAATACTTAGTTATTTCATGTATAAATTGCTTCACACTTATAAAATCAAATGTGTGAGATTTTTAAGAAATATATAATTTTAAATTATCTTTTCATATTTGTTTTATTGTGTTATATATGCTCTCATTGCTTTTACACAACTTATTAAGTTAAGTTATCATCGATGACTAATATTTTTCCATTGATTTTAACTCTTTCTTTGTGATAATATTTCTTCAACTCCATAAAGACGAAGTCTTTATGACTTGATACTTTGATGAAACTCTTATCTCATTCATTGCACAACATTTATGACAAACAATGTTAATATTATATTAGGTGATAGAAACCTAATTAAAGGCTCCAGAAGAGCTTATACTATGTCACTAGTAGTATTTGATTTCATATGAATGACATTTTATACGATGATAGATCCAGAAGAATCTTTTAAGACCAACTTGGTCACTCGGGGTAAAAGATCATATGGATGTACATTATAAAACCAGAAGTTTTTATTTAGTGACTAGTCTACCTATACACTTAAAAGGTAGAATGACTTGTTGTGCAAATTATCATTTTAATGAGACAATTATCTCATCGTTAGGGGGAGAAGAGCTAGTTCCAAAAGAACGACGTGAAATTATTTGGAATGCATTGACTTTGACTCATCTTGATCCTCATACAAATCAATGTGAACTAGAAGTTCAAATTTGCAAAATCTTGCAAATCAATTACAAGATGCATTCATTGATACAAAGAAAGTGACAAAGTCATATATCCTGGTTGCAAATATTCCAGCACGGATTGATGTCTCTGTAGGACAAATAACAAATGAATCTAAGATACGCTTGAAATGTGATAGACTTATCGGCTTAAAGGACAGTTAATAAATGAATCTAAGATACGCCTGAAGCGAGATAGACCTGTCGGCTCAAATGATGTAACTCCACGGAAGAGGAGAACTCAAGAAAAAACTTGGCACTTTGGAAGAGACCATCAAAATGACTGATCAGTTTTAAATTGATAAATCTATAGCCCCAGAAGAGGCACAAATAATGCAGAAGCCTCTGAAGAGGCACATATTGAACAAAAAGCCCCTAAAGAGGCACATATTGAGCAAGAAGCCCTTGAAAAAGGCACATATTAAATGAAAAGCCCCTGAAAAGGCATAGGTACCTGAAAACTGTGAGATCTCAGTAAATTATGTATACACTGGAGAAAAATGGGATTGAAATAATATTATTTTCACTTTCCAAGTGGTCTCCATAAGAAATGATGAAGATCTTGAACCATGAAATGTGGAAGAATGCCGACATAGAAATGATTGGCCAAAATGGAAAGAAGTTACACAGGCAAAGTTAAACTCATTAACAAAATGAGAAGTTTTTGGACCTATAGTCCAAACACCTGAAGATATAAAGCCTGTTGAGTACAAATGAGTATTTGTACGAAAACGCAATGAGAATAATGAGATCATAAGATATAAAGTGCGATTAGTAGCACAAGGTTTCTCACAGAAACCTGGTATTGACTATGAGGAAACATTCTCTCTCGTCATGGACGCAATCACATATAATTTCTTAATTAGTTTGGTAGTCCTAGAAGGATTAGATATGCGTCTCATGAATATTATTACAGTATATTTATATGGATCCATGGATAATGATACATACATGAAAATCTCGGAAGGATTTAAATTGCTTGAAAAAAATAGTACAAAGCCTCGTAGCATGTACTCAATCAAATTACAACGATACTTGTATGGATTAAATCAACCTGGACGCATGTGGTACAATCGCCTTAGCAAATACTTGATAATAGAAGGGTATATGAATAATCTTATATGCCCATGCATCTTCATTAAGAAATCAGAAACCGAATTTGTAATTATTGCAGTGTATGTTGATGACTTAAATCTTGTTGGAACTCTTGAAGAGCTCACAAGAACAATAAATTACTTGAAAATGGGAATTTGAGATGAAAGATCTTGGTAAAACAAAATTTTGTCTCGGCCTACAGATCGAGCATTTTCCAAATGGAGTTTTAGTACATCAATCAACATACATTTAGAAAGTTTTGAAGCGTTTTTATATGGATAAAGCGCATCATTTAAGTTCTCCAATGGTTGTCCGATCACTTGATGTGAAGAAGGACCCATTTCGTCCTTGCAAAAAAAAGGATGAAGAATTACTTGGTCCTGAAGTACCATATCTTAGTGCTATTGGTGCACTTATATATCTTGCCAATTGTATACGTCCAAACATTGTTTTTTCTGTCAATTTATTAGCAATATATAGTTCTGCTCCAACTCGAAGACATTGGAATGGTATCGAACATATATTGCGTTATCTTTGCGGAATTACTAGTATGGGTTTATTTTACTCAAGGGAATCAAAGTAACAATTGCTTGGATATGCAGATGTAGAATATCTTTCATATCCATATAAAGAAATTCTTGCAATTCATGAAGCAAGTTGTGAATGTGTATGACTAAGGTTAATGATTCAACATATTCAAGAAACATGTGGACTACTTTCTATCAGAGGCAATGCAACCGTGTTACATGAAGATAATGTTACTTGTATTGCACAAATTAAAGGAGGATTCATAAAAGGTGACAGAACTAAGCATATCTCCCCTAAATTCTTCTATACTCACGAGCTCCAAAAGAAAGGTGAGATCGATGTTCAACAGATTCGGTCATACAATAATCTAGCAGATCTATCCACAAAGGCATTACCTTCGACCGCATTGAAAAAGTTAAGGTATGACTTTGGAATGCGAAGATTGAGAGATCTACCATTTGAAATGTTGAAGTTTACATAAGGGGGAAATTGATAATATGGATATATTGCACTCTTTTGTCCTTCGTCCAGGTTTTGTCCCATTGGGTTTTACTGGTAAGGTTTTTAACGAGACAGTTATAGTAATCCAAAAGAATATTGTACTCTTTTTCTTTCACTAGGGTTTTTCCTAGTAAGGTTTTAATGAGGCATATTCTTATGATCATCCAAGGGGGAGTGTTATAAAATATGAGATTCTGTACCACCATGGTAACTTGTGGATGATCATCCATAAATATCTTTTGTAACTCCCTATAAAAGGGAAAGACCCCTAATTTCTTTTTCTTGTTTTCTTCTCCTTTCACTTTATAATTTTACAACAAAAAGTTATTTATATAAAAAATTAATTACTTTTCCACACAAAATAACCCATTATTTTAAAATCTACTAGGCTTGTTGCACGTGCAAAGTACGTGAACTGCTAGCTAATAGTGGATTTTTTTATATTTAAATTTAAAGTTAATTATTTAATTAATTTTTTTAAAAAAATAATGTTCATATATTTTATTTTAAAATATTTATATTTATTAAATGATTACATTAATAGGTCAAATTATATTTTTTCAAGAGTAGATAAGATTAAATTTTATTTATTGTTTTTTTTTTAAAAAAAATTAAACTATAATTCAATTATGTACCATTTATATTAAAATTGAAATTCAGTTTTATAATAAATTAATAAAATATTTATTTATTTTCTATATTTTTTTATTATTTTTGAAAAGAAAATTTCAATATTAAATAAAAATAATTAATTATTTTTATTTAATTAATTAATTATAATGAATAAAAAATAGTTTATTTATTTTATTTTTATTATTTAATAAACAAATATATTTTATTATTTATTGAAATTTAAAAACTAAAATAATAATCTTATTCAAATAAGATATATAACTCTTATCAAACTAATAGAATAAGTTGTGCTCTCATACAATTTTGTTTATAGTTTGATATTTGTATAAAAGTGAGGATAATTATAAATATTGAAAAAAAAAATAGGCCTTAATGATGTGACACCTATTATAATTAGAAAATCAGTATGTTTTAAATTAAAAAATTAAATTTGGTAAGTATCAATTTTACCATCATTATTATTTGTGTGTGATGAATATTTTAAAATTTTATTTTAATTAAAAATAAAAATGAAAAAAAGGATGTGATTGGGATTTTCCTTTTGTAAAAATATATTATTTTATTCAAATAAGTGTAATTATTTTATACTATATAATTTCTAATTTTGTAAAAATATATTATTTTCCAATGTGAGAAAATTCTAATTTTGAGAAAAAAAATTTATTTTTTTAATATAAATTTTATAATCATTTACAATCATTAAAAAATAATTATCTAGGGATGGTTTTTATTTCATATAAATAAAGAAATTATTTATAAGAAAACAAAAGGTGAAAAAAGTGTAAAGAATGCATATAATGATTGTGGACCCGCGTTTTTCACGTGCGTTCCCACTCGAATGACAAGATTCGTGTTTTATTTATTTGTGAAAATTTGATTGTTAGAAAAAGACTTAGAGTCACCACTTATTTTTGTTTTATTTTTCTAAAGGGAAAATAAAATAAGAAAAAAACTATGTGTGACTTCTTGGAAAAGACATGTTAGTAAAAATAGAATCTGAATCTAGGGGTCATGTTACCTATTAAGAAGGTACGGTGGTGAGCCGTAAAACCCATTTAAGTTCGTATATGTACTATCTCTACTAAACGAATTGTGACAATTAATTAATTAATTATGGATACCAAGAAAAACTAATCAAGCAAATGAGTATATACATGGTGATAATCAATATACACAAAAATAATGATGAAACTTAATTACAATAATACACGAAATAAGTGACAAGAGGATATATACAAATCGATTATAAAAAAATATATTTTTTTCAAGAAATTTCAAAGGAGTTTATTAAAAATAATTTCAAATTAATTATTTCAATTTATTTATTTACAAAAAAAATTCAATTTATTTTCAATTAATGATTTGATTCAATTTCACTTGTGTTCAATTTTCAAGTTATTTACACTTAATACCAATGTTTTCAGAACCGGACCGGTGATCGAACCGGAAAAGTTACCGGTTCACGGTTCACTGGTCGGACCGGCGGTCGAACCGTTATCGAACCGCTGTCGAACCGGTGACGTCATAAATATATAATTTATATATTATTAAAATTAAAAATAATTATAAAAATTTTAAAATATATATGAATAAATTAAAAATCAATAATATTATCAAATTAAATCATATTAATATTTTTAATTTTATTAAATGGAATATGTAAAATATTTAAATGTGAATATATTAAAAATGAAAATTTAAACTAATTTTATCATTTTTAAAAATATTATTTTATTTTTATTTAATATTATAAAAAAATTAAAATCCAATATATATTATTTTGTTTGCATATAATATAACAAAAGTTGTGTAACTGAGTGGTGTCTTGGGATGCCTATAGACCTTGGGGTCCAAGGTTCAAATCCTCCGGGTGGGGACTTGCTTTTTTTTTCTTCATTGAATTAGGTTGGTTAGCAATCCCACATCGGATTCCAAGTGAAATGAGGAGGCAAAGGATGCCTATAAAAGCTATCCACATTGAGGCGGGCAATGCATTACCTCATCTGTTGGGCTCAAGACTAAGCCCATAATATGATAGAGTGGGGTGTGGGCTTTGTTATTATGAGACAAGGCCCAGCATGGGCTTTTACCCAAGCCTTCATATAAGAAAGCCTTTAAAATGGTGATTAACTGGAACTGTTCGGTTCGATTAGAACCGTCAGGTTCCACCGGGTCACCGGTCCGACCGCCGGTTTAGGCGGTTCGTGACCGGTTTGATCGTTAAACGGTTCAATAGGGTAGACCGGACCGGAATTGTGACCGGTCGACGGTTGAACCGGTCCGACCGGCCGGTCCGGTCCGGTTTTTAAAACATTGCTTAATACTGTTAAAAGAATTTATTAAAAATAATATATATAAAAAGAAAATAAAAAAATTGATTTTATTTACAAAAAAAAATTATTTACCTTTGTTAGAAAAAAAATTGAATTTTTATAATTTTATTTACAAAGTATTTCAAGTTCAATCCTTATTTAAGAATTTTTTTTTTAAATTATTAAAAAACAAATTATAACTTTATCAACGAAAAATGTTTCAATTAATAAAATACCAAGACTTTTACACTTTTATTAAAAAAATTTAACATTAAATCCAATTTCATTAATACAAAAAAAAATAATAGTAATATTTCCAAAATTAATTACAAAAATGTTTCAATCCTTTTTTTTATCTACTAGAAATTATTTCTTGTTTGATTTTATTAAAAAAATTAAAATTATTGAAAAAAAAGTGGTTTATTCAATTTTATTAGGACTAAAGGTAAATAAAAAAAACTAAAAAGAAAGTTTATCTAATTTTATTTAAAAATGATTTTTCAAGTTTTATTCATAAGAGTAATACAATTTGATTATTGGTTTTAAAAAAAATGAACTTCAAAATTTTATATTTTGTTTAAAAAGTAAAATTTATATTTTCACTTTTTTTTTTCACCACAACAAAAAAGATTTTTAAGATTTTCTGTTAAAAAAAATCCAATTCAATTTTATGTAAAAGAAACTGTTTACAATTTTATTTGTGGAAAGAAAAAAAAATCTTTTACAATTTTTATTTGAGGTAAAATTTATTTAACATTTATTAAGAAAAGAAATTTGCCCTACATTTAAAAAAAAATATTTTTTTTTTTATAAATTTATCTAAGAGTAAAATTTAATTTGTCTTTCGATCTTGGGGGATCTTGGTCTCTAAGATGGAAAGTGCTTCAAGGAGAGGAGTTTCGAAATGTGGTAAGTATTGGTTTCCAGTGAAATCCAAGACGTTCGAAATCTCCATTGAAGTGGTCCAAGGAAAACCGAAATGGATTATTTTGGAAAAGAGCAAAGGCTTCTCCTCTTGGATAAGATTTGGAGAAAAAAGCTTAAGCTATCTGTTGGAAGGTGTGGAAGCTTGGTGTAGAGGAAAGTCAAGTTCGAGGCGCATGAAAGTTTGGGAAGAATGGGGAAGAAAGTTTAGGTTGGAGTGTCGTTCAAATGAGGTTGGTAGGTTTTTACTCTATTTGGTGAGAGATGTGGAAGCTAAGAAGTATTGTCTCGTATTTCTAGAAGGAAAAGGCTTAGTAGGGGGTTGGTTTTTGTTGGCTAAGAAGTTAAAGGCCCTAGGAGTCTCCACTCCACCTTTGAGCAAAGTTTATCTGGGTGTTCCCACCTCTAATAAGGAGGGGTGTAGTGTCAAAGGGATAGAGAAAGGGTTAGGAACGTTTGTAGAAGCCGGAAGAGGGAAGACAGGGGAACTAGAGGAGTCCTTTATGGGTGCATTTAGGGGACCGAGAACTTCTTTGCAGGGGAGAGTAGCTAAGTCGATGCTTGGTTGGCTGTTTTGGTGATAGTTTTGAATATGTTTCTTTGCTGTCATCCTTGAAAAGGTGGGCGTTTGAAAGTTGGTTTCTAAAGGGAGGTTTAAAAATCTCCAAATTAGGTGGGGCCCTTGTGTTGTTTGAGTTTGAAAATAAATGTGAAGCTGATTTGGTGCTTTTAAGGGGCAGTAAACATTTTAAGGAGAGAGTTTCTCTTACAAAGATGGGAACTTGAAGTGGGGTGTTCTTGGAATGAGAGCCTTGCTAAGGAAGTTTGGGTAAGGGTTGTAGGACTTCATCTTCATCTTTGGAGTATAGAGGTGTTCAAGAGAATTAGAGAGAGTTGTGCGGGGTTTATAGTTGTTGATAAGGAAACAACTTTCTTTTCTCAATTGCAGTGGGCTCGGATCTTGGTAAGAGCATTTGGGAAGAATTTGCTAGGGTCTTTGTAGGTGATGGCTAGACATATTTGCTGGGCGGTTAGTCTATGGTGGGAAGCTCCTCCTTGGGTGTCTCAGGTAGTGTCGGGGTTCGTTCTGCATAAAAGAGATGGACGTGAGATTAAGGATGAAGGTGGGGGTGGTACACGCGTTGGTGTTAGCGTGCAGGAGTTTCAAATTGAAAATCAGAAATGGGGGTCAGATGAGCAGGTTGAGTGTGGCAAAAGGCTTAGGACTGCAACGGGTGCAGAAAGTAGGTTAGCTAAAGCTTCTGATTTGGACTCAACTACGAGTGGGTCTGGGCTTGGACAAGAGGCTGGGAGGTTTTTAAAAGTAAAGGCTAAAAAAACTTAAGTGGTGGAGTGGGCTGGGCCGAGGACCCAAAACCCTTTAATCCTGTGGGCACAGGCTTGGGAGAAAGCACTAAGGGGCCTTTTGGGCCCATTTTAAATGAGGCCCCCTTGAGCGTTTTTGGGAGACCTTTCTCTTCTAGGGCTTCTACTGAGCTCATCGGGAGTACTGTGGGGTTGGAGCAGGAGCTCCTAGGCATTGAAGATGCCGACGTCAAGGGATTGATTCCCGGTCGATTGAAGCTCACCGACGAGGCATTGTTGGATGAAACATCCAGGTATCCTGTTTTACACAACCTCTCTCTTTCTTATTTGGGGCTTCAGGGTTCTTCTTCTTCTATTACTCCTTTCTTAGGGCATGGCAAAGCTTTATTGGTGTCGGAGAGGGCTTCCAATGGATCAGAAGGGTCAGTGGAAGAGGCAATGGGCTGGGATCCTTTACGAATAATACCAATTGAAGATTTTTCGGCCCTTAATGGTCGGAAAGAGCTTACTTGGGGTTCGAATGGTAGTGATAGTGTGACTGAGCTAGCAATTGTCCCAGTTGGATCGGGTTATGCGAGTCCAACAGTAGAAAGAATGGTCTTTCAACTGGAAGAGGGGAGGCGAGGGGGACGAGATGAAGGTGGGAGCTCTAGCTATCTTGCAAAGTTCAGTTGATGCCTTAGTATGCCAACAAAAGGGTTTGAAGAGTAAATTTTGTACCTATTGAGGAGAATGAAGGGGAGAATTGAATATAAGAGCCAGGACGGGGTGTTTAGAAAAACAAAATTATCGGTTTCAAAATCCAGTAGGGAACTAAAGAAGTTAGAGTTGATAGTAAGCTATAAAAAAGTTAGGGTAGTTACCAATGTAGGTATTTCTAGAGAGGCTTCTAGGTCGGGGTGCAAATGAAGATAAGGATTTTATCATGGAATGTTAGAGGGGAAAATGATAGATATAAAAGAAAAGTCATTAAGTCAATCATAAAATCTCAAAGAGTGGATGTGGTTTGTGTGTAGGAAACTAAAATTAAGGAAATGAATATGGGGCTTGTTCGTAGTCTTGGGGTGGGAAGACATCTAGACTGGAGAGCATACAATTCGAGGGGTGCAACTGGAGGTATTATGGTGTTTTGGGATAACATAATGGTTGAATTGGTTGATTTGGAAGAAGGAGAATTCTCAATTTCGTGCCAATTTAAGAATTGTGTGGATGGGTTGGTGTGGGTGTTCACTGGTATGTATGGGCCGGTGTGCAGTAGGGATAGAGAGGACTTATGGGAAAAGCTTGGGTTAGTAAAAGGTTTATGGAGTGACCCTTGGTGTGTGGGAGGGGATTTCACATGGTTAGATATCCAAAAGAGCATAGTAGGGGAGGTGGGTTTTCTGCATCAATGAAGAGATTTTCAGAAGTGGTAGAGGATTTGGAGCCGAGGGACTTTCCTTTGCAGGAGGGTCCTTTTACCTAAAGAGGCGGGTTGAATAACTAGTCCCATTCTAGGCTTGAGCGGTTTTTAGTGACAGATAACTAGGACAACATGTTTAATGGGCTATGCAGGGGGTTCTACCCAGACCAATTTTTTATCACTTTCCCATTCTTCTAGAAGGTGGAGGTATGAAGAGGGGTCCTTCCACTTTCAGATTTGAGAACATGAGGTTGGAGGAGGAGGGGTTCAAAGATCAGATAAAGACGTGGTGGGAGAGTTTAAATTTTACTAGGACCTTTAGCTTTGTTTTAGACGCAAAATTGAGAGCCTTAAAAGATATTTTGAAGACTTGGAATAAAGAAGTGTTTGGTCTCATTGACACCAAAAATAGAAAGAATCTCTTAGATAGGTGATGTATTGGGATGAAATGGAGAAATGTTTAACTCTGAATTTGGAAGATTATGAAGCTAGAAAGGAGGTTAGGAAGTCATATAAGTCTTTGGTGTTGAGGGAAGAAATCTCTTGGAGACAGAAATTTAGGGAATTATGGTTGAAAGAGGGAGACAATAACACTAGATTCTTTCACAGGATGGCGAACGCTCACAGTAGAAGAAATTGGTTGCCTAAGTTGAAAGTGAATGGTTGTTGGCATATGGAGGAGAATGATTTTAAAAAATAGTGTGGTGGGGGCATTTCAAAAGTTGCATTCAAAAGAAGAGGGGTGGATTCCTTGTATTGACGAGCTATCTTTTATACGGTTAGCTAGTGAGGCTAAGAGGCTGGAGATTCTTTTTTTTTTTTGGAAAAAGAGGTGTTTGCAACACTCTCAAATCTAGGCAAGGACAAAGCCCTAGGTCCAGATGGTTTTACCATGCCTTTTTGGTTGTTTTGTTGGGATGTGGTGAAAGTTGAGATTATGAGTTTTTTTTTAGAGAATTTCATGAGAGGAGCAAATTTGTAAAGTCATTGAATGCTACTTTCCTGGTTTTAATCCCAAAGAAGTGAGATGCAGAAGATCTAAAAGGTTTCAGGCTGATTAGCCTTGTGGGCAGCCTTTATAAGTTGTTGGCCAAGGTATTGGCTAATAGAATTAAAAAGGATTTGGGGAATGTGATTTTGAAGTCCCAAAATACCTTTGTGGAGGGTAGACAAATTTTAAACGCAATTTTGATTGCAAATGAGGCTGTAGACTCAAGGTTGAAAAGTAATGTAGGGGGTGTGCTATGTAAGTTGGATATAGAGAAGGCTTATGATCAAGTCAGTTGGAGTTTCTTGATGGCAGTGCTTAAAAAGATGGGTTTTGGGGAGAGATTGATAAAGTGGATAGAATGGTGCATCTCTACTGTGAAATTTTCTATTTTAATAAATGGTTCTCTTTCGGGTGTTTTCCAAAGATCGAGGGGATTGAGACAAGGAGATCCCCTCTCCCCTTATTTGTTTGTGATAGTCATGAAGGTGTTTAGTTGTTTATTAAGAAGAGCTATTAGTAGGGGCTTCTTATTTGGGTGGAGGATGAGAGGTAGGAGTGGTGAGGGGATTTTAATCTAGCACTTGTTATTTGTGGATGATATGTTGGTGTTTTGTGAGGAGTCTCTAGACCAGATGACTTATCTAAGCTGGCTTCTCATGTGGTTTGAGGCTTGTTCGGGGTTGAAAATCAATTTGGAGAAAAATGAGTTAATCCTAGTGGGTAGGGTGCATGATATAGAGGACTTGGCCTTGGAGTTGGGTTGTAAAGTGGGTGGTCTCCATTCCTGCTATTTGGGTTTGCTTAGGGAGCCCCCTTCAAATCAGTGGCTGTGTGGGATGGTGTTGAAGAGCGATTTCGAAAAAGCTTGCAATGTGGAAGAGACAGTATATTTCAAAAGGAGGGAGACTCATTTTAATATGAAGCACTCTATCTAGCATGCCTATATACTTCATGTCTCTCTTTTACTTTCCAAGAAAAGTGAGATTGAGATTGGAGAAGATTCAAATGGATTTTCTATGAGGTGGTGGAGCTCTTGTACAGAAGCCGCATCTTGTTAGGTGGAACTTGGTTTGCTTAGAAAAAAGGAAAGGTGGTTTGGGTGTGAGAAATTTAGCTATGATGAATATAACTCTCTTAAATAAGTGGAATTAGTGTTTTGCTAATGAAGGAGAGGCTTTTTGAAAGCAAGTCATCATTCACAAATGTGGTGAAGAGAAGAGGGGATGGCACACTCAGGCAGTAAGTGGGAGATATGGTGTTGGGCTTTGGAAAGCAATTAGGAAGGAGTGGTTGTTTTTAAATGGTAGGTTAACCTACCAAATGGGTAGTGAGCAAAGAGTAAGATCTGGATGGATAAGTGGTGTGGGGATGAGCCACTTTGTGAGTCATTCCCTTCTTTATTTGCCATCTCTTTGTCTAAGGATGCTTGGGTGTCAGATGTTTGGAACCCTCATGGTGATGGGGATGGTTGGGCCCCTCTTTTCTCAAGGTTGTTTAATGATTGGGAGATTGAATTGGTGGAACGTTTTTTTGCATAAGATCCAAGCCTCCCGGGTGCAAAGAGAGGAGGAAGATAGAGTGATTTGGACAACATCAAAGTGTGGCATTTTCTCAATCAAGTCTCTTTATTCTATTTTTGGAGCCCGATGTTTCTCCTTTGTTCCCTAGTGGAAGTATTTGGAGGGTGAGTGTTCCTCCTAAGGCGGCTTTCTTTGCTTGGGAGGCTTCTTGGGCTAAAGTCTTAACTTTGGAGCAACTTCAAAAGAGGGGGTACTCATTAGCAAACATGTGTTTTCTATGCCTCTCTGAAGTAGAGACGGTGGATCACCTTTTACTTCATTGTGTAAAGATGTGGGTTCTGTGGAATCTTCTTTTCTCTTTTTTTGGTGTGGCTTGGACTCTCTCGTGTATAGTGAAGGAAACTCTTCTTGGGTGGCATGGAGCGTTTGTGGGGAAAACTCGTAAAAAGGCTTGGCAAATGACCCCCTTATGTATATTTTGCTCAGTCTAGAAGGAAAGGAATTTGTTAGCTTTTGGGAATGAGGAGCTTTCACTTCAAAGACTAAAATATTCTTTTGTATGTAATCTTTGGTCTTGGGTTAAAGTGTCTATAGTTTTGAACCTTTTTTCTCTTGTAATATTTTTAAAAGAATATTTCAATTTGTTAAAAAGAGAAAATTCATTTTATTAAAAGATTTTTTTTGTCAGTTTTATTCTAAAAACTTCATTTTCCTTACTTTTATTAAAAATCAAAATTTCAATTTTTTTTTTTAAATTTTGAAGAGTTTTATTTATACAAGTTGATATAATTTTAGCAAATGGTTTATATATATATATAAACCTTATCAAGCAAAGATTTTAGATTAGCAAACAAATATTTATTTAAAAGAATTATTTTTTTATTCCAAAATGAATTTTGGTGCAAAGAAAAAATAAAAAAATTCAAACAAAAAATCATTATCTTATTATAGGATTATTCTACCAACAAAGGGATAAACACACAAATAAATTACACTTTTCATACATTTTTTATTAACAATAAATAAATAAATAATTGAACAAAGGCTAACCGAGCATATCAAATACACAAATAAAAAAAAACAAATCCATAAATAACAAATTAAATGGATATGCACAATAAAAATCTAAACAGATCCATTGACATATATATAGGAAAAAAAATTAAAAACAAATATATAAAAGGACAAAGATTAATAAATAACCTTAGAAGTACAATCCCATTGCCCTTAAAAGCTTCCAAAATGAAGCTAAAAATTATCCCAACTCTCAACCCTCACAAAACACTCACAAAAAATACAGAGAGGATTTAGAAAAGCCCCCCAGAGCCTCAAAATATTGTGTGAATGACCGAATACCTTGGCCTTGAGTTTTGTATATTATATATAGACTTTACAAGGATGTTTTACATGGAAAGCAAATAAAAGCAAATAAATTCCAGCATGATTCTAGCCCTATACATGTAAACTATAATCTGTCAAATAATATATGCTAACTGTACATAATAATAAATGAAGAAATAAGGAAACAATTGTGGGCTAAAATAAGGAAAGAAGGGTGGGCTAAATTAAGGAAAGAAGTGTGGACAACAAGTGTGGGCTAAAATAAGGGAGGTAGTGTGGACAACAAAGCTGTCCTTTGACAGCCCCCCTCAAATTGATGCAGGTTGATCAACAAACATTAATTTGCTACTTAGCAAGCAATGTCGATGACGAGGGAGAGCCTTGGTGAAGATATCAGCAATTTGTAAGTCGGTGGAAATATGTGGAAGAGTGATAACACGAGCTTCAAAGGCTTCACGGATAGAGTGACAGTCCACTTCAATATGCTTTGTGCGCTCATGATAGACAGGATTGGTTGTGATTTGAATAGCGCTTGTATTATTGGCATGTAGAGGTGTAAGATCGGTCTCAGAAAAATCTAACTCCGCAAGCAAACCTTGGAGCCAAATGATTTCAGAACAAGCAAGAGACATCGCCCGGTACTCAGATTCCGTAGATGACTTAGAGACTCTGTCTTGATTCTCACTTTTCCAAGATATCAATGCATCACCTAAGAACACACACCAACCAGTGATGGAGCGACGGGTATCCGCACAACCAACCCAATCAGCATCACTATAAGCAGTAAGGCGAGTAGAATTGCCTGTAGGGAAGAACAAGCCACGAGTAGAAGTGCCTTAAACATAGCGTATGATCCTACGAACAACAGCCAAATGAAGATGATGAGGAGTCTGAAGGAACTGGCTGACTTGTTGTATAGCAAAAGAAATGTCCGGTCTAGAAATGGTGAGATAAACAAGGCTACCCACCAACTTCCTGTATAAACTGGGATCAGCAAGTAAGTCGCCCTCCTCTATGTGAAGCTTGACATTTAATTCCATGGGAGTATCAACAGAAGTAGCCCTTTGTAGACCAACTGTAGCCACCAAGTCACTCGCATACTTATGTTGATTGAGGGAAATACCAGAGGGACTATGATGCACCTCAAGACCAAGAAAATATGTGAGAAACCCAAGATCTTTCATATGAAAGGACTCGGAGAGATGAGTTTTGAGCTGACCAAGTAAAGCATAATCGGAACCAGTAATTACAATATCATCAACATAAACCAAAAGAACAATAATACCCATGTCTGATTTCCGAAGAAACAAGGAAGTGTCATACTTGCTCTGCCTGAATGAAAATTGTAATAAAGTGGTGCGGAATTTATCAAACCAGGCCCTCGGAGCCTGTTTGAGACCATAAAGAGAGCGACGAAGCTTACACACATGTGAAGTCGGAGAGGGAAACAATCCCGGGGGTGGCTTCATATAAATACACTCTTTAAGATCCCCATGAAGAAAAGCATTTTTTACATCCATCTGATGTAGTGGCCACTCACTGGAAGCAGCAAGAGCTAGAATCGTACGAACAATAGTCATTTTAGCCACAGGAGCAAAGGTCTCTTCATAATTGACACCATATTCTTGATTATTCCCAAGTGCAACAAGCCGAGCTTTGTAACGATCCAAACTTCCATCAGATCGGACCTTGACTGAGTAAACCCATTTGCAACCCAGAGGAACAATAGTGGGAGGACAGGGCTCAATGTCCCAAGTGTGATTGGCCTCTAGAGCGGCAATTTCTTCCTGTATAGTTTGTCGCCAACAATCATGCTTAGCAGCATGTCAGTAGCATGTGGGAATATCAAATTTAGACAATGCAGCAGTAAGAGCTGAAATAGAATTGCCAGAACTGGAAGAGGGAAATCCATACCTATTCGGAGGTACAGACACTCGAGAAGAGCGACGTACTGAAGGTGCTGCAACTGATTGCATCTGGAGCGTGGTAGGATCAGATATCGGGTGAGCCACTGAAAGAGACTGTGGGCGGGAGCGTCTCGTATACACAATACCTGGTTGAAAGCGAGAACTGACTGGATGAAGATCTAAGAACTGTTGCTCAAAGGAGGGAAGGACCACAGTAGAAGAGGATGACACATTAGAAGAGGATACAGGAAAGAAATGTTGATTTTCAAAGAAAATAACATTCCTAGAAATACGTGTACGATGTAATGTAGGATCATAGCAAACAAATCCCTTTTGACACATATTATATCCCAAGAAAGCACATCAAACAGATTGAGTAGATAATTTATGTCGCTCATGAGGAGGTAAATGAACAAAGCATACACAACCAAAAATATGAAAGTGATCATAACTAGGTTGCTTAGCAAATAAGCGGAAATAAGGAGACTCCATATGTCGGACTTGAGAAGGTAAATGATTAATAAAGTGAGTAGCAGTTTTTAGAGCCTCTACCCAAAACATGGATGGAACAGAAGATTCTAACAAGAGAGTACGTACCACATTTAAAAGATGACGATTTTTGCGTTTGGCAACTCCATTTTGTTGAGGAGTAGAGGGACATGAACGTTGTTGAATAATACTCTTAGAAGCCAAGAATGCTTGAAACTCAGTAGACAAATACTCACTATCGCAATCTGTACGTAATGTCTTAATAGAAGTAGAAAATTGATTGTCAACATACGCTAAAAACTCAGTGAAAGTACGAAAGACCTCAGATTTAGAGCGAAGAAAGTAGACCCAAGTAAATCTGCTATGATCATCAATGAAAGTCACATAATATTTAAATTTCTCATGTGAACTAACCGGGGTAGGTCCCCAAACATCACTATGGATAAGATCAAAGCAGTGAGATGCTCTACTTGCATGCAAAGGGAAGGGAAGAGTTTTACTTTTACCAAGTTTGCAAGAATCACACTCAAGAGATAAAGAATAACGATCCTTATTACTAGGTAAATCAGAGTTCAATACATGAGATAAGATCTGAGTATTGGGATGGCCTAAACAACGATGTCATACCATACTAAGATCTGAAACATTATTACAAGCAAAAGACTTAATAGAAGGAAGTGGAGAAAAATCTGGAATAGGTAAAAATAGTGGAAACAAGCGCCCCACTTTAGGTCCCTTCGCGATCGGCTTCCCTGTTACCTGGTCCTGCACAACACAACCATTACCAGAAAAATTAACAGCACAATTGTTATCAACTAATTGGCCAACAGAAATAAGATTCGTGGAAAGCTGAGGAGCAAGAAACACATCAGTGACTTAGAAGAGGCATCGCCGATAGCAGCTATGGGCAAAGAGCTGCCATTGGCAATCTGAATGGAAGATTGACCAGCGTAGGGCCGAAAATGACACAAAGCGGTGGGATTATTAGTCATGTGATTAGAGGCCCCCGAGTCCACGTACCAGAGTTTAGTAGAATTGTTACCTTGAAACCCCATTGCTGATAATGCTGAAATTAACATCCGTTGCACCATTTACTTCCCCCCTTTACCTTTTCTGCTCATTTTTTTCTTTTTTAATCCAAAAATTCTAGTCGTCAGTCAGCTCAACCCATATCCTGTCTTCACATGCCCTAACTGCTTCAATGTTTCTCCCATTCTCAGCACAATGCCAAAACATTTGTCCAAACACCAAGAAAAACCCAAATGAAGAAACAAAAGAAATAAGCAAAGCCCATATAATATACAAGCCCAAAAAAATAAAAGGAAAACCCAAATGCAATTCAATTGAAAATGGCAATTCTGAAACAACATACTAAGCCCAAATCTCAAATCATAAATAACAAAGAAGGCCTAACCCAAAACGCAATCCAAATACCAATAAGCCTAATGCCCAAATAATATTGAAACTAAGTTCAACCTAAATTCAAGCCCACAAACAAAATCCAATAACCCAAATACAAGCCATAAATATTAAAGGGTAGGGTTTACCTATGGTCTTGAAGTCATGTGGAGAAGAAAGGTGCAATGAGAGGGTAACCACAATAATAGCAGCCATCACCAAATAAAAATGGAAGGATAATGGCCATGGTGAGAGATCGTGGTAGATGATGATGGGTAGGAAAGAAGAGAGAGAGAGAGAGAGAGAGAGAGAGAGATAGATAGATAGATAGATAGATAGATAAAGAAAATATGGTCGGAGGGGGGAATGACCATCGACATCGGAGAGGACTATCGTCGACAATGGAGCCACCGACAGCGACAAGAGGCGGCCACGGGTTAGAGAGAAAGAAAGAAAGAAAAATGAGATGAAGAATAAAGAAAATGAAAGGAAAGAGAGGGGAAGAAGAGAAGATGAAGGAAAAGGTGGGTGGAGGGAAAATGGAAGGAAGAAAGTAAAAAAGGAAAATGGGGAAAGAAATGAGAAGAAAATAGAGAAAATGGGAAGAAAATTGGGGTGAATGGGGGTTGTCGTGGGAGTGAGAGAGAGAATAGGGGAAATAAGAAAAAAAATAAAAAAATTGGAAAAGTAAGAAAGAGAAAATGAAAAAAGAACATAATAATAATAATAATAATAATAATAATAATAATAATAATAATAATAATAATAATAATAATAATAATAATAATAACAATAAAATTTAAAATTAAAATTAAAGTAAATTGGGTTCAAAATATTGGGTTAAAAAAATAATAATAAATAAATTAAATGTCACAAATTTAAGGGTCTACAATGATATAAATAAAGAAATTATAGTAAAATTCTTATCTACTAAATGTAGTGGGGAAGATAGATAGAGATAGATGAGGTAGCAAATTTTTTAGAAGCACATACTAAGCATTTTCTCTCCTAGGGTTCCGACTTTGCCATTCTCCTATCGTGACACATTCAACGAAGATTGACTCTGGATTGGTTCGAATTCCCTGGTTTCACCATTTTCTTGTGTAAGATTCCTACTCAAAACAAACAATGCCACCATCTTCCAAAGTTTGGAGAAAATCCAAAACCCAATGCAAAAATCTACCATATTATTGTAGGTTTGCTAAAAATTGCAAGATTCAACTTAAAAATCAGAGCGAATCAATTATATTTTTCTAATGAAATGCAAACCTAACTAAAAAATCAGCACGAGTTGAGATTCATAAGAGTCTCTAATTTTCTTGGGTCCCAAACAACAAAACTCCAAAATTAAAGTGCTTAAAGCCACCATCTTCTCAACAACCAAAACCAAGCATAAGATCAAACAAATTTTTGACTTGGGTTTTCTCAAATGAAAGAAATATTAATCCTAATAAAATATAATTCGTATATCTTTGAAATCAAACATATAAAACTTTGTTATCCCCGATCCATCGATCTCTACAATTCCTGATCTGCTTGTCCCCTCTATTGTCTTCTGTAAATCCAACTCTCTTCCTTGTCTCTTCTGGCATTAAAGTACACTTCGCAATTGCTTCATATTTTTAGGTTTTGAGTTTAGCGGTGGCGTTGAACAAAATAAAAAGAAACCTTAATATCTAGAATAAGAAGAAATCAGGATTCCTGTGGTGTGAATGATGCCAAACACGTAAATATTTGGATGGAATGGGGCTAAAAAACAATCACAAGAGTTTTGTGAGGTTTTGGGTTCAGCGGTGGTGTTGAACAAAATAAGAAGAGACCCTAATATGCAAAAGAAGAATAAATGATTCATGTGGTGTGGATGAATGACAAACAGGTAAGTTAATTTTGAAAGGAAAAAAATTCTGCAAGTGATGCGAGACAAAAGAGGAGGCACACTAGGAAAGGAATGACAACCACATAAATCTTTAATGGAAATATGGGTAAAAGAAAGTCACAACAAAACTCTCTGCATTTCGACTTTTATATATAGTATAGATATGTAAATACTTGAAATGATAAACTGCATTTGTCAAAAATTAATTACTTTTCAAACAAAAATGTGGAAAATGTTATATTCATATATTTGGAGATTTTTTAAAATCCCTTTTAGCCAATTAATTCAAATTTTTACTCGTTTATTGAATTGGGCCCTATGTTGGGACTCTTCATGGACTAATTTTGCGGTCCTTTCAATTGCTATGGTATACCAGCACATGTTGGTCTTTTTGTTGCCTTTTATTGCATTTAGGTCATGTTTGGTTAACTCCAAAGTATCAACTTTTTAGGAAAATTGTTGAAATTTTGGAGGATATATCAACTTTCGGCCACCTCCAAACAAAATCAAGGAGTCTCATAGCAATGGTGTTTGGTGATTTATTTTCAAAAAAAAAAAAAAAATGACAATTAATTGATAAAATATCGAATGAGGAGATCAATATGATGATAGTGATTCTTGAAAACTACTGTCAATCTATTACCAATTTAATTGAAGATTTTTGGTGATTTTTTCATAAAATAGCTTTTACACCTCCACATTCCACTAACTTCTCAAACTCCCACTATAGATAGCTTGGATACAATGTCATAGTACTCAAAATTGTTCCTAATACTTGGAGGTTCCAATTCAATCTATTAGACATTTGTGTCCCATTTTATTGGATGTTATATGCAACAAAAACCCCCGCTTCATCCACTCCCTAAAACTAAGATAGGAAGCAAATATGGAGAAGTGAAAAGGTTCTAGCTTCTCTCTATGAGTAAAGGTTCAAAAGATGAATAACTATTTGGTGGCATTGATAAGATTTGAGACTCACACTTTCAGAGCCATCTATGGACAACCTTATTTCTAAAAATATTAGAGAGAAGAGCAAAAATGGAGGGCAAGAAGATAAGTGGGCGATAATTCTTCACCCTCCCAAGTGTAGGATCATTTGGAGCAATAAAAGGCTTATTCAATCGGTAGATGCAAAGTTTGATCTACTAAAATGTGGCATAGTATAGTGACAATGAGGAGATGAAATAGTGTTTGAGGGTACACTCTTAGTTACTACTCATGCTATGAATGTCTCTTGTTGTGGAGAGGTCTTTGCAAGTTGATTCTCCTCCATCTTTCAAAAAGGATAAATCAATGAGAAATGGAAAAATATGATCCTTAAAGTTCTATTCTTTTGATGAGACAATATTGAGCAACCCAAAGGTGAATGATCATAGTCATGTCATGGTCACAACAATTCCATTAAATTAGATTTTGATATTTATTGTTATGAAAATAAAAATATCAAGTGGTTATAGAAAATGTGAATTTACAACTCAAGGATTAAAATGCAATCTAATTAGTTGATATCACTTACTAAATTGGGTTGTAGATATCAATTCTTAGGGACAATATACAATACTGTAGTTGTCTATGGACTATAACTTATGCTTAATTTAATTGTCATAGAATAATGTTAGTCTTATTTAGCATAATGAAGCTTAATTATAAAACTTTAGCAATTCTAAGGGAGCCATGACTATTTTTCTCTATTTTGATTTACTAAAGCCTTAAATATGTAGCAATTTTGGTAAAGAAAAATTAAAGAAAGAATCACTACAACTTGTCGTATCCAAGTTGCCATCCTTTTAAGACTAGACTAATGTGTTCAATTGTTTAAGTTGAAAAAATTCATTTGTTTGTTGAACGTAAATAAAACTTAACCTAAATGAATAAATATGAAATTCAAATAACAAATATATAAACTATCTAATAAGCTTAAGAAATAAAAAATACTGAATCTAGAGAGATTCATAATTTAGATATCGATTCAAACTATAAGAGAGCAAATTATCCCATTGATTAGAAACCAAAGTCAATCTATATATGATTAAATTGCATTTAAAGATTGATTCAAATCTAAAACTTGTATTTAGAGTTTATTATCCAAATTGTTACATTTGATTAATGTATCCATGAAGCATTTTGTTTCTTGTTACTTCATGCAAGCTTATCATTCATCTTGAATAATCTATTTAGACTACAATCATAATGGGTCAAACAAGATTGGCTAATGATCAAGTACAACTTCAAGAAACCAAATTTGGAGTCATGCCCAAGACTTATCAAGTACGTGCAATACAATTTCAATGCAAGTGGCTTACGTGTAATCATGTGCACACTAGTTTCCTAAAGCATTTTGCTTGATTATTTCAACACAATGTAGCAATTCGCTTGATCATAATGTAGAGGATGGAAGCTTTGCATAATTGTTAACAAGTGTGCACTATAGTTTTATGTGCATAAGGTTTTAGAGTAAGGATGTGCACTAATTTAGGGTCATGTGTGCAAAATTATGACCGTCTTAGTTTTTATGTCAGTTGATACAAGGATTGTGTGAGGATAATCATATGTAGTTGTGATTATTCTTGCTCTTTAACCCCTTTTTGTGTACTCTTAGTACTTTTTTTTTTTAAAAAAACTTAACTTACGTGTAATTATTAGGATAGAGCCTTGAAAAGCATGATATGGTGTAATAATAAATTGATGTCATTAATATTTATATTATGATTCTAGTTTTCCATTCACTATCTTATTTATGCATTATTGATGATTGAGAATTTAAGCTTGCAATATAAGTTGCATTATGAGTTGTATGGAAGATTCAAATCATAGGTTTTTTACAAGTTGATGACTTGTTCATAATTGATACATAAACTCATACAATTCATTTGAGGCTATAGTATACTACTTCTTAATTGAATGGATGATTTGTCTTGGTCACTGAGATAAGTTTCATATTATAAATGCACTGGTATATATGATTACAGATTGGTCAGGACCTATTGTAAGTCATGACATTGGCTATTGGATAGTCATAATTTCACTAAACTACTAAGCTATAGGAACTTTTAACTTTTAATTTGAAGAGAATATTGAGTTAGTGTTGAGACCCTTAGTAACTTTAAACTATAAATATAACAATTAATTAATCACCAAAAAATATTTTATTTTAGTCATTTTATATTACTATATTTTAATTTATTTGAAATCTATGCATAAATGTCATAAAATAATTTTGCTATCAAATACACATAAAAGAAGAGAAAAGAAAAACAACTTTATTTTGGATGATATAAAATATTTTACTAAATAAATTAAATGAGAAAAAAAAATCATGAATATTAACTTAAAGAGCTTACTTCATCTAACCCAAGTTATTTCAATATGTCTTGGTCCATTAAAATTCTTACACTAAATATCAATTTTAATATATATATATCACAAATGTCTTTTGAAAAACCACTAAAAAAATTCAATTTCTATATCACAAATAAATAATCAATACAAGATGTAAATATTGAAAAACATTTATCTAAAATAAATTATGTTATCAAATTTTTCTCGTTTAAAATTTTCATAGAAAATATTGACTCCTTCAAGAAGTCTTTCTTTCTTTTATACTTCCCTCTTCATTTTTTCTTCCCCTTTTGTCAACCTCTCCTTAGTATCTTCCTTCTTTTAACTTTTTTCCTTCAACTAACCTCTAATTTCCTTGCTTCTGCGGGCTAAAACTTCTCGTCTTCATAATTCACTCTTCTGTACTCAAATTCAACCTTCCTCTTCTCTTTTCCACATGTGAATGAAAAAAATGCATCATGAAAATTTAAGACCAAAATAAACGTTAAAAAAAAAAAAGAAAAAAAAAGAAGAGGATAGAAGATAAAAGCAAAATAAAAATAAAAGAAAATAAATAAATTAATTAAAAATAAAAATAATTATAAATATAAAAAATGATGAACATTAAATTAAAGCACATGGGCTAACAACAAAACAACCTAAATCATATTAGACGAGAAACTTGTTTGATAGTTATTTTAGAAAGTATTTTTATTATTTTTTAATATTTTTCAATTGTTAGAAATGCTAGAAATGCTAGAAATGCTTGTTATAATTACCACCGAATGCATTCAAAGAGTGACTAGTACTACATTGTACAACCGAAGACAAATTTAGGGGTGAATAGTGCATCATACTTAATACTTCAACCATTTAGCATTTAACGTTTTATTTCATAAAGAATGGTGTGTTACTTCGACTATTTAGCATCTAATATATATTTTATAAAAGAATGCTTTGGTGGAGTTGCATGCTGAGAAGGATGAGTTTAATTATTAATTGTTCATGATAATGTCCAAAAACAGTTTACGGCAGTGAATTTGAATCACTAACCGCCTTTTGGAATCCGCTTTGCAACTATCGGTTAGAATTATGCTAATAAATGGAAAGTAAATAGACTTGGAACTGTTTTGAGACTGCAACAAGGAAATATATATTCAGAGTAGCTTGTTGTCATCTCCGGGATGCAGATGTCCTGAACTTGGCTCCAACATGGATGTATTGTTGCCGGTGGAAATACAAACTCTGCCAGATGCTGATTTTCTATATCAGAATGTTAAATTTTACTACTACTTTTATTAATAATGATAATAGTCATGACTTATTTTGCTATATATATTTTTTCGATGATAATCATATAAGGGAATACTACTTTTATTCATAATAATTTTCAAAATTATTTAATCTTTATATAAAGAGGATTAAAACAAGTAAAATAAATATGAAGCACCTATAAATAATTTATGAACTTCAAATTATTCTTTTATTTTCCTTCATTTTGTTTGAGGGCTAATGTTTTTCATCTTCCTTTCACTAAATACAAGTGGGTTTGTTCCACCCAATTAGAGCACTTCAACCAAATCCAAATTTGACAAACCCTAAAGCTTATATATATATTTGTAGTGTAATTGTGTCTGTAGATATTATAGGTATCTGTGTGTGTGAAGCCAAAGATTCTCAGCACAGTACTGACAGTGTTGTTTGGCACATGCTCAGAAAGAAGCAAAGAAAATGTGAGCTTTTCATTTCACTTTTCTGTTCTCGTCAATACATTAGGGAATAATAACATGAGCTTCAATATCACTACCTATTAAATCCAGAGGAATATTCAAGGATGCAGCTCAAATTATGTAACATCCTTGAAAATTTTTGCACTACTATCAGTTCATTTGGATGCATGGGAGTAATCTTATCAATTTTTGGCTCCCCCAACCCCAAAAACTTCATATTTCCACCAATTGCATATCAGTATGATTAAAAAAAATTTACCAGAAAAAACCACCAGTCAATCCTGTTTCAGGGCCTTTGTGATGAAGGCTCTGGCGACTACTATTGCAAGGTAAGCCAAGACTGTGACAACCAAACCCCCCAGTAGGACAAGACGGTCATAAGCTGCATTCTGTACTGTATAGACCCGCAGCCCAATTGCATCCCAATTGCTTTCAGTCCAAACAGGGTCCTCTGTGCCCATTGAATTAGAGGAGTTCAGGGGCATTACCTTCCAAATTCCAGATTCAAACATTAACCGGGTGGAATATGCTGGAACATACCTGAAATGATTAACTTTATATTATTAAATTAGGCATATGTACAGCTATCTTGAAGCTCAAATATAAATCTCAGTTGAGCATATGATTTTATTCCAGGAGCTAACGTATCAATTTGAGTCAACAATTAATAGATTACTTTAATCAAGCAAAACCACCCATCAAACCTGCTGTCAAGGCAGTAAAAATGCGTGCATTGAGCAAGCATATGTTAGACATGCAAACTATGGGATCTGCCATGTAAATGCAACTGGTAACACAGAACATCAAAGACAAACCATATAGCCCAATCTTTGCCAAATGCATCCATGAAGATCTACAATTCCTAGGTATTAATCATCTCATCTGAAGATGATGGCTAAACCGTACTGCCCAAACCCTATTCAGACAGAGGTTGATGATACACATAAGGTGTAGGCACAGACTGGAGTAAAATCATCAAAGCCAATCCAAGTTCAGCGAGATCAGGTTTAGGGTGCAATGAAACCTGTCCATCTATTTGCTGTCCACATACATTAGCATAATGGGTAAATTGAGCAACATACTTGAATACTACTAGGATAAGGTCAATCCATAGATAATGGTAGTAGTGGTTGGTTCAGTTTGGAATTTTCGAATGTTGAGATTAGGTAAAGAGAAGGTAAAGGTAGCATTGATCTATTCATCCCATAACCACCACATTCCCATTTCAAACTGTCTTGTGGACTCTGTGCTTCTTGAGACTTCTCCAAGATTGAGAGGTGGAAACATTGAAGAGTTGCTTCGGAATTAGGAAGCTGTATCAGAGAGGACAGAATGGTTTGGAAGGCTTGCAAGAATAGGGTATTCTTAGTTAAGTTCTACTGTTAGTGCTGTAGCCACTGGAGGGCACAACATGGGCAAGGCGGCACCTTGCACCCACATGGCTCAAGGCATGTTGGTGGTGGCATGGCTTAACTTGAGTAAGGCGTGGTGACTTGGAAATACTACTCATAGTGTGGCTTCTAATAATGAGCATTGGTGGGAACTAGGTTGAGGCAGTGTTGAAGGATCAGAGCAGCTTGTGACATGAGTTGCAACAACATTGGCATGTGTGGGGTAATGGCAGCACACAGCAAGTGTTGGATGTTGGTGCTTTGATTGGTTCCCTGTGGTCCTGGAGGCCTAAGTTGAATTTTCCAAATGAGGTATTTTTCTGGATTTTCTATAATTACAGATAATCCATCATGCTTGTGGAAGCATCCCTGATATCTCTCCTTCCTGGTAGTTGGAAATGACTTGGAATGCTCTTTAAAAAGTGCACTGGGGGGCTGGGATGGGTGGTGGCACACCTGTGGGGCACTGGGCCTCTCCATGGACCTGAGCAAGGCACCATTAGGGCTTAAACACACCCAAGTGCACAATGGCTTGGGCAAGGCATAAGAATGTGGAGACAGAGTCATCAGTGGAGCATGGCACATGTGGACGTGGGCGATGTGGCTAAGACAAGGTTGGATGGGGACAACTTGGTGCATGAGTTGTAAATGAGCAAGGCCATGCACAAGAGTTGTGAGCATGATCATGAGGCCCTGTAACAACTTGATGAAAGGCTCTAGCAAAGCACACATGAGCATGCATGCAGGCCCCAGGAGGGCATACACATGTGGGCAAGTTTGCTGAAGCATGCAAGCCCAAGGAAGGAAAGCATGCAAAGCAAGTGAGCTGATTGGCTGAGGCATGATGCATGGCTCATGCTTGACATGTATGGACAATTATCAAAGGGCCTAATGTATGAAGAAGTGGCACCACTCATCAACAGACATTAGGGTGACTGATAACTGAATGGAGAGGTGGTTTCCTATCCATCAGTAACATGGAGTTGTGCATGCAGAGGTGCATGGCCACTTGGCAGCACCTGAAGCAAGGCAAAAGGGCATGGGGCACCTGGTAACACTTGAGGGGAAGCTAGAGGCATGGAGAAAGTGCCAAGACAGGTGGTACAAGTGGTAGAGTATGGACTGAGTCTACAAAACAAGGGCAAAATAGTAGCAATCATTGGTTGCCTATAAATACCCTGTTATAACATGTATTTGGCAGAGGGTCTCTGCATAGGCTGAGTACTAGGTTTGTAGGCCTAAATCTCTTGTATTTTGTGAGCAATAATACAAGATGGGAAGTGAGTTCCTGTAAGTTTTTTGTCTTGCCTTGTGTTGCTTGTGCTATGTGTGTGGGTTCACTAAGTTGAGTGCCATCACAAGAAAAAGATTTGTGGCATGAAATTCTTGTGACACCCACCAAGATGGGTTTCTTTGTATGGGAAGCAGCTTTGGTTGGTTTGTGGTGAGTTCTTGTTGTACGTAGGGAAGCAAGGGAGCTATGACACTTCTTGTTCTCTTCATTTGGCATTTTGTGGATTCTTCCTCTTTCAGTGAAAGATTTGCTAATATGTTAGGAGAGTTTTGTGAGCAACAAGTGAAGAAAGGCTTGCAGAACAACTCTTTGCCTATTCTAAACAATTTGGAAGGAACATAACTGAATAGCATTCGATGGGATGCACACACAAATCAATTTCTTAAGGACTCCCTAATTTCCAACCTATACATTGTCTCGTGGTTCTCTTAAGATGATGTTCAAGTTGGCTCCCCATCCTTCATAGATTTCATTGAGTGGTTGCGCACTAGGTATTAGATTGGGATTGTAATTATTGGCTGTTTCTTTTTTCTTCCTGTGTTGTGCTCCTAATGATTAGCGCTTTTAATATATTATCATTGGCTTATTAAAAAATAAAAAAACCTATTTCAAACTGAATCAGATCAACCCTGCATATCCGCAACACAGTTCTAATTATTTATTATATCCTTGCTAGTGTACCTGGTTGTGGAGATAACACAAACTCCCTTTCCATCTAATTCTTCTCCAATGCATACTTCACCCTCATTGCTGCAGTCTTTTGGACAAGCAGAAGTAGCATTTTCCCTTGGAATAGATGTTCTGTCAGCAAGAAAGTTCCATATAAACCTAGAAACATCACTCACATATCCAGGATAAAGTGTGGCGGAAGGTTCCCCCAAAAGAACGCCGACATAGTTGCTAGGGCAGTTTGTGCGGGGTGCAATATATTTCTTCACCAGATCACAGGATAGACCTGGATCACAGTTCAATAGACAACCCAAAAGTGCTTCAACCAGAGAGGCATTCACATTGATAGCACTTAGAGCTGAAGTGCTTAAGTCCTTGTCATCACTGGCAAGAATATAAAGAGTACGAGCAACAAGGGAAGCAGCTGCCACTATCGCTGAAGAATTGACATTTGCTACATAAAGACGACATATTAGATGGGAAACAACAGGTTTTGTGATAACTCCAATATTCAAGATGGATCAATCAGTTAACAAAGAACGAGTATAAAGAACATAAATGAACTCACAAAGATCATCAAGGTGACTGTGATAGAACTGGTTAGCAAAGGTAGCATCAAAATCTTCTAAGACAATTCCAGAAGTCGAAGAGTTCTGTTAAGAAAGAAAAAGCAGATAATAACATAAAAAATTTCCCCAAGACCAAATGTCAACCCAAACTTTTGATGAAATCCCATACTCTTTTTGTTTTGAAAACATTATGTTTGTGGACTACTATTATTTCCATTTTCTTTTTCCTACCTTTAACTGTCAACTATTGATAATGTCATGTGTCAGAAATTGTGTAACTAATAGAGACACAAAATCTAATGATGCCTATAAGAAGACTTGCTACAGGTTGGAGGTTGTTTTTCCTAACTTTTATTTCCCTTTTCTTTTTCCTACCCTTTTTATTTTGTCAGTCCAAACTTTTTCCACATGTTGGAGGTTGTTTAGTTAAACTGAGGAGACCTTTGTAGTTTTCCTAAAAATAGACCAAACAACTAATGCTCATTTATTTGTCTGCTCCAAATGATGCAGGGCTGACATTGTACTCAAGTATTTTTGCCATCATGTAAACAATAGTGGACCTGTCCTTTAAGGTAGGCTGCAGGGATTCTGTGTCCCTTCCAACTTTTTAAGATACAGTTGTGGGATCCAGTATTTTTTCTAACGTTTTAAAACATATGGTTTTTTTTTTTTTTCTTCACTCACTGAAGCTTCAAGGAATTCTAGTTCAAATTACAAATGACAAGAGGGCAGTTTTCCTACTTTTAACCAAGTTAGGCAAGTATATTGGATGCTTTTGGAAAAGAATCCAGTAATAAAAAAATGAAGTGAAGGAGTGCAATTGATGTTAGAAGGAAAATATGCTCATTAGAAAATATCAGAAATCAGCTCGTAGGATTTCTATTCTGTATTTTAAAGCATTGTTATTGCTTCTAAATAATAATTAATGGTCCCCTCAGGCAAAATTTTAGGATTGTTTAAAGTTTCTAAGATGATTCCAAACACTCCTACATGGAATGAAAAATATTACTGATAAATAGATGTTTACCTTAATTCAGTTTAGTTAGTAACTCCTCAAATGGGGCTGGTCTTGGAGATAAAGATTGAATAAGCTAAGTAACGAGGACAAGAGTTGTCAAGCTGGTTAGTATTCCTAAAGTCTTCCAACTACGAAAACATGAACCGGAAGGTTTGAAACATAGGATATACTTCTAGCAATAGAACATCTTCAATTTGCCATAGAAAGGAAGTCGGAATTATATTGTTCATAAATTGTTTCAAGAGAGCAATAAAAAGAAAATGAAAGGAGGGAAACAAGAAGGAAAAGATACGGAGATAATATATATCTTTTTACATATTCAATGGTATAAGAATAGAACTGTAGATGGTGACAGAAAATTCAATAATTTAATTTTGTGTCCCAAACCTTTCTCAAGAATGACATCAATGATGATGGAGGTATTCCAGGATTTGAGCTATTTGCCGTTGAGATCATGATGCTTTCAGATTTAAGCGAATCTTTAGCTTGCTGTAAGGCATTCAATGTTTCATTTGTAACAGATGAAACCTACAGCAATAAACCGCCATGCTGATTATGAAGGAAAATCTTATAATACATTGAAAGAATAACAGGTAGCATAATAGAAATTTCCAACCACTGAATATCTGGTTTTATTGGAGATTCACTAGTAGAGGAGATTACAAAGAAAAATCCTTATGCCAAAATCAATATCATAGCCATAATTTGTGTGATGAAAAATGAGAAGTACCATAGTTGAAGGAAGGAAACAAGTAATAAACCTAAATAGCTAGCACTTGAACAACTTCCCAGACAAGTTACTTTTATCACTGAATGAAATGTGAACTTACACAAACCAAATTCAAGATGTGCCTAACTCCAATGCTCACTGACAACATTATAGAGTGGGATAAGTGGATGCCTAGAATCAGTTCTTGTGTTTCCTTCTATTGTCAGTGATTCTAAGAAAAACAGGCAACTGAAAAAAATTTCAAGGAAGAAAAAATATCATTTGTTGTATTTTCATTATTCTTTCCCAGTAGAGCTGTTTAAACCTTCTGGTGCAAGTTAGAAACTTGTCACTACAACAGAGTTTAATAGATTCACAAGAAAGCAAGTTATAAACTTCCCTGATGTATTGGTCTTATGAAAATAATAACAAACAAATAAAAAAGACTCAAACTAAACCCATTTCAGAATAACTGGATTCACATATACCATAGTTGTTAGAAAGCATTGTATTCTTTATGGTTCCAAATACTAACAGTTTAAGCTTTAAGGAAAATTGGTTATTTATTATAATATTAGAGCCAGGTTTAGCAAGAGATGGTGAACTCAAACCACACCACACTGCATGTTTATTTCCTCAATTTCTTGAGCCCTTGCTCCAGCCCAAAGGAGACTTTTCATGATTTGTTTGTTAATGGGCCTATCTATCTCTTCATCTGCAGATTTGGGGCCACAAATGAGGAAGGTTATTAGAAAATATGAAATGCATTATATGCCAAACTCCTAACAACTTAAGCTTTTAGAAAAATTGATTGCTCAACAATAGTCATTCTTGTGGAATGATCAACTTGGGTAACGTTACTTGTCAGAAATATGATCCTAATTTTTGAGAGACAGTGGTGTTTGGGCACTTGACCATAGAAATGGTTGAAGAGCACACTCCACACCCAACTAAATAATACTAAATCAATAAAAGAGCACACATGCAGACAGCCTATGGCAATTAAACACAACCCTAGCTGGAGAAAATAAAATCCAGAGACATTTACTCCACATTTAGCTTGGGAAAATATTTTATTGTTGAGAAACAATTATGTTATTCATGCTCAACAATCATCATAACATCATATTATGACTTTGAGCTCCCTTAAATTGAAAAAAGGGAAAAGAAAAAAAATAAAAAATAAAGGCTGCCTTAAAAACTCTAGTTAAAATGAAAGTAAAGTTGGCTTTATTTTTAGGATTCTTGCCATAAGCATTTGGTTTGTGTCTTAGATTTTTTTTTTTTGATAGGAAACGACAAAGGAATATATTAATAGAAAAAAGAAGTACAAGAGAAGGATGAGAAATCCTCCCACCAAAGAATACTGAACTACAAGAATACGAAAACAAGAAAATACAATGTGATAACGAACAAACTCTTTAGACTAGGCCAACCCAAAGGAATTACACGCCGCTAGCCAATCAAGTTGTAACACAATAAGGGGAGTCCCCTTAAAAACCTTGGAACAAAAAGCCCAAAGAGAAGCAAGGAAATGAATAGAATCCCAAAGATTCTCTGAATTCCTTACTTTATCCTAAAAAATCCTCGCATTTCTTTCCCGCCACACAATCCAAATTAAAGCTATGCACGCAGCTTGCCACAATTCTATCCCTCTCTTCGATAAACCAAAGTCATTGTAATTGATGGACAACATGTTGGAAATGCTCCTCGGGGGAACCCAATCCATCTTGGCTAACTGAAATAATCTGTGTCATAACCTCATTGTCAAAGAACAATGTAGGAAAAGATGATCAGCTGATTCTCCATACCTCATGCACAACTTACAAATATTAGAACTAAGAGCTTTGTAGGGTCTTCTTAGTTGTAGCAAGTCATTAGTATTTACCTTCTTGTGTGCCACCAACCAGACAAAGGACTTGACCTTGAAAGGGACTTGGGATTTCCAAACAAACTTAGTAGGGAAAACTGGAGGAGAACCAGAACATTGGGATAAGGCAAGAAAGAAAGATTTGACTGTAAAAAGCCCTGAAGAAGATAAAGACCAGGATCTCACATCTGGAACCGAAAATGACAAATGCAGACAATCAAGTGACCGCATGAGGCCTTCTAAATCTTCTATCTCAGGATCAGATAGGTTGCGGTGAAAATTAAAGTTCCATGAAAAGAGACGAGTAGATCCAAGAATTGAAGAAATATGAATATTTTTATTCGTGACTACTCTAAATAGTCTTGGATATTGGGAACCCAAAGGTTGATCCCCCCACCACAAGTCTTCCCAGAATCGAATTCTTTTCCCATCTCCTACTACAAACAGAGTAAACTTGGAAAACTCCTGAAAGACTTGTGCAATAGCCTTCCAAGGACAACGATGTGACCATCTAACTATAGTGTTGGCATCCCATCCATTAGAGTGCGATCCGTAAATGCTTAAAATAACCTTATGCCATAGAGCTGAACCCTCCTTAGGGTACCTCCACAACCATTTCCCTAAGAGTGCGACATTCCTTAGAGCTATCTTCCCAAATCCCAAACACCCTTTTGCCTTCGGCTTACACACTACATCCCAACTAACAAGATGATCTCTTTTACCTTCCCCAACCCCTGACCATAAAAAATCTCTTTGCAATCTCTCAATTTTTGCAGCCACTGAAGGGGGTAGAAATTTACAATCCCTTTGCCTTTGGCTTGTGACTTAGATTTGGATGTTATATTTGGAGCTTCGTATTGGGATTTATGGTCCCATAAACATCATTTGCTCCACAGATAATGACACATTTTTTAGGTACCATCTGAATCTCTACGCATGTGTCAGAAAAGGTACCCTCTTGCAAGGCTTTACTAAAATGGTGAAAGTTTTGCATCTTTCCCTTAAGTTTCTTAAATGCTTGTAAATTTCTACCTGTATTTGGAATAATGTACATTATAGCATTGCCAATGAATTGATGGACCCAATTTATTTGTTTTTCTGAATCTTGAAAACACCAAGTACACCACCATTACATCAACATTACATTGCACAGATGCAACAAGTGTTGCCAATTAGGGACCACAACAATAATATTTGAACCTAAGATTTTCAAAAAAAATTGCATGACTCATGCGATGAGTGACATAATGGGTTCCAAGAATATAAATTACCCACCTCTGCAACATGAGCGAAAAAGGTTTTTACTCCTTGACTAAAGCCCTTCCCAACAGATCCAATTTCCATGACCTATGCAAAATCAGCCAACAATAAACTGTTAAAAAAACATTTATCCAAGTATAAATGATGAAAATTCCAACTGAGTTACAAGATATGCAATCACCTAATTCAATAGGACATGAAGTGTACATAACATTATATATAAATATGGATTATATATGATAATTAAAATGCAAGAAGATATCAATATCACTCCAGAAAAGGTGTTGATTTCAGTAGAGGTGGTTGGTGGGAAGCCTGCATTGAAGAATGAGAGGGGGGAGGTGCTGGTTTGCAGTGGATTCTAAGTCCTTTGAGCTTTTGGTCGAGGTGGTTGGTGGGAATTCATTTTGGAGGGAGGTAGAGACTTCTCTTCTTGGATTCAGTTTGGGGAGTGAAGCTTCTGTTGTTTGCTGGAAGGCATGGAAGCTTGTTGCAGGGAGGAAGAATGTAAGAGGTGTTGCAAAGCAATGGCAGAGCCAGAAGCATTGGCTGTGTGTGTCTGTGGATGGGGGAGGGTTAAAACAAGCATTACAGTAAGCATTACAGTAAGTCATCTATAAACTTGAAAAGTAATTAAAGGTACAATCAAAATGCCAAAAATATAAGTAAAAAATTTTTAGATTAAAAAAATCAAAGAAATATTTCAAAAGGAATTAAAAAATTAGAAAGAAATCTTACAATAATTTTAGTAATTATTGTAGCAAAAAAATCTCAAATTTTTTTTAAAGGATTTATTCATTTGTCCAATAGATTTTGAGTTTTTCTTTATTTATTTATTTTTTATTTTAAAATAAGTATAAAATCAATTAAAAGTAACAGAATTCTTACTTAAAAACTATCTATCATAAGTCTAAATGTAAATATAAACTCCCTTAATGTGAATAATTAAATAGGATATAATTTAATATAATTATATAGTTCAGTTATAAATAAGTTATTATTTAATTAAAAATTAAAAATTTCAAATTGAAAGTGAAGAGAACACATCACTAAAAAAATTGTTTAATACAATTTCAAATACAAAATTGAAATTACCAAAAATTTAATTTTGTTAGAAAAATTATAATAAAACGAATTGCATATATGGAAAGAATGAAAATAAATTAAGATATATGTGTTAAGAAAAAAATGAAGCTAAAATAAAAAAAGAAAAAATAAGTAGGAATACTAAATAGATTTTTTTTTTTTTTAAAAAATGTATCATCCATGAATGGGATGTGAGAAATCTCCTCTCCCTCCCCTCAATCTATTTAAGAGTTACTGCATAGTCTGCATCATAAACTTTATTTCATAATCCATTCTTAATCACATGAAATTGACATTGAAGTTGAGGGTTGTTTCAATATGAACTAAATGGAAATCAAAGCCTATGAAAGTATAGAAAGCTACCAAGTTTACCAGCATATAGAACTTTTTCTCCACAATTAGGAGAATAAAAAAAAGGAGAGAGAGGAATCAATAGTCTAACAGACTGAGTAAAATTAAGATGTAGTAACAAATACATTCCAAACTGAGTATCAGTTCTATTTTAACGAGATGGAAAGAATACCATCTCAATCAATGTGCTATCAATTCCCTTGACAAAATCTGAATGTAGATCAAGTTCAAGCAAAAATCTCCGGCTACCAAGATAGCCCCAGGCCTCTCCAGTGAAAACGAGGAAAACAAGCTGCATTAGTGGCCTTCGACTATCAGTAAAGAAACCAAGCATGCAAATCAAAATGTTTAAATAAAACAAGTTGCAAATACCAATTCTGGAGACAAACAAGCCCATCACAAAATCAATAAACATTAGCAAATGCCACTTAAATGATAATATATTTGAGGCAAAAACTTGTGAGATTAAGTTGAAGGCTAGGAAAAGGAAAAAGAAGAAGAAAGGAGAGAAGAAAGTGAATAAAGATTTAGGTTTGTCTAAATTGACTTCCCCATACCTTCTCACCTATTATTTTATCACCCAAGATTACAATAAAACAATAGTATACTAATAACTAATAAATAATTGTTAACAAAACAAACTAAAATAAACTATAACACTCACCCTCGAGTTAGAGCATAGGTATGAGCTAACGAGTGTATAAGAATGCAATCCAACTAGTCAGCAGATTAAATATAAGGTGCAACAATTTGCTTTTGCATGAACAAATCTCAAATTAAATGGCAATTACTTCTATATGTTTGGGATACTCATTAAAGACAGTATCATTAACAATAAAGATAACAACTTGATTGCCATAGCAGACCTACATAGGAGTGGGAACATCAATACCCATCTCCGTAAGAAAGCAAATCCATAACATCTCAAAGGCATGTGTCATATCTGATACTCAATCTCAACACTAGAACAAGAAACCACTGCCTGTTCCTTACCAACCAAGATAGATTACCTACAACAAGGTGTAATAGCTAAATGTTAACCATCTATTATGGTGACTGCCAACACAATGATCATCACTAAGCCCCAACATAATGAGGAAGAGGGCTTATATGATAGGCCATTTCCAAGTGCTTTACACTTTTATTACTGTTAAAGGATTATTAGTAATTATTTAGTAAGAGGCAGTTTAGTCCCTATCTTTTTTGTAAACGTTGATATATATATGCTTTGTACCCTTTTCTTGTAGGAGATACCATTTTTCTCTCCCATCCAAAATGGTATCAAAGTAAGTTTGATTTGGAACCCTACCCAAAAAGGGGGAAAAATACAATACCACTACAGTGTTGCCACAGTATCAACTGCTACAATGTCTCTATAGTATTGCTACAGTGTTGACTACTACAATACATTATAGTGTCGGTGCAGTGATCTCCAACACTCTGCTTGTGCCTTGTCTTCTATTTCCATCCCCAAGTCTTATCAGAAAGCTCGAAATCATAATACATAGACAAAGGCCATGGAAGAAGAGATGCATGCTCTCCTAAATAAAGGTACATGAGAGTTCGTTGATTTGCTTCAAGGCACTGATGTTGTAGGCCGCCACCAGGTTTTTTTTATTATGTATCATCTAGATGGGACTATAGGACAGATGAAGGCATGGTTAATTGCCAAGGGGTATGCTCAAACTTATGGTGTGAACTATTTTGAGACTCTCCCCTGTTGCTCATCTTAATTCAATATGTATTTCGATTCCCTTAGGTTTAATTTTGGAAGAGTCTACATCAGTTAGATGTGAAGAATGCATTCTTATATGGTGATTTGAATGAGGAAGTCCGTATGGAGCAACCACTTGAGTTTTTTTACCAAGGGGGAGTTGAGGGTTAAAGTTTGCAAACTAAATAAGGCTATTTACAAAGTAAAACAATCTCTTTGAGCTTGGTTTGATAAATTGAGCACTATTCTTCCATCATTTTGTTTTTAGACGATGTAATTTTGACCACTTAGCATTTGTTCTCAAGAAGACACTTGCATGGTAGTACTCATTGTATATGTGAATGATATTATAATCTCTGGTAGTGATGTTATAGGTATTGAAGAAGTGAAAGGTTACTTGAAAAAGGCCTTTCAAACAAACGATCTATTGCATTACTTTCTAGGCATTAAAGTTGTGGATAGTAAAGGTGAGATTGTTTTATCCTAAAGGAAGTATGTATTGGATTTTCTTAATGAAACCGATGTGTTAGAAGAATAGTGAATTGACACTCCTAAGGAGAAAAGTCAAATCTTAATGGAGACGATAACTCTCTATTTTCAAATAAAATGAGATATAGGAGTCTAATGGACAAGCTCATTTATTTGATAGTCACAGATTACTTTTCCTGTTAGTAAAGTGAGTACATTCATGGAAGCACCCAAGCAGATTCATTGGGAAGCAGTGTGTCGAATCCTAAGCTATCTTAAAGGTATTATAGGTATGCGAGTACTCTATAGAAGAAGGTCCACCTCCAGCATTGACATTGTCACTTTTTGGATGTGGATTCGATAGGATCCTTAATTGGCAAGAGTCCACTAGTGGGTATTGTACCTTTGTTTGTGGTAGCTTGGTTACTTGGAGGAGTTAAAAGTAGAATTTAGAAGCGAGATCTAGTGATGAAGAAGAATACGGGGCCATAGTTCATACAGCTTGTGAGTTAATGTGGATTTAGAACCTTGTACAGGAGCTTGCAGTTTCTCTTGAAAAGTCTATGACTATGTCCAAGATGCTATTTGCATTGCCAGTAACCCAATGTTTCAGCAAAGAACCAAGCACATTGAGGTGGACTGTCAATTTTTCATAGAAATTGTGATAAGCAAGAAAGCGATAATTCCTTATATCAAGTCTGAAGATCAATTAGGTGATGTGTTTACTAAAGCTTTAGGGAGAAATCTTTTTTCCATTATAAGTTCTAACGTGGATCTTAGAAGTATACATACCTCAACTTGAGGAGTGTTAAAGGGTTAGTAGTAGTTATTTAGTAATGTATAGTTTAGTTTTTTTTTTTTCTTTTTGTAAAAATCTATATATATATATATATCCACTTTGTACTGTTTTCTTTAAGAAGAAGACAATGTTTTTCTCTCTCATTCAACAAATTATTATTATCATGGTCTCTGCATCCCTAATTTTCTATTTACTTTACTTTCTATCACTGAACTATTTAAAGACTTAAAATTGTTGCATAACTTTTCTCCCATTTCCTTCATTTTTCAATGCCTTAAGACAAAAACAATGATTAGTTTTGAGCATACAATGACTTGCATCATTTGGACCTTGACAAACCTCTTCATCAATATTGAGTGCAAAGTCTTACCTCTTCAATAGCATTTTTTTTATCTGGGTCCTCTATCTTTAGCAAGTTGTGTTCTGTTATACCTATTAAGTCTTGTGTCCACCATTCAATGTGAAGCTTGTCAATTAGACAAGCATCACCTCAGTTCCTTGTCAAATCATAGTCATGATCGTCAATCTAAGTCTTTTTTTATCTTTTTTATTTTAGTCCACATGAACATTTGGGGTCAAGGGCTTGGAGCCCTTATTGATTGTTATGAAACTCCTATATAGTGGAGTATCCATTACACACCTTTTTCAAACCCTTGGAAACACTCTCATCTTCTCAGGAAGATTTATGTGCCAGTCAGTAAAAGGAAGCTCACCACTTCCTGGATTCTAAGATCAGAAACTTGAGAGATTGTTTTTATCAAAAACAAAGATATATTAATTATCAAAAAAAGGTTCAGGAGAAGAATGAGAAATCCTCCTAACTATTATAGAAACCTTGTCAAAATATGGTTAAACTCCTCCACTATAAAAGGGGACCTATCCAAAATGGTTTAGACTGCACAAGAATATACCTGGATATCATCTCCACAAACTTGAACTAAGCTCTCTCATTGATGCCCACATCCCTTTGGATATATACACTGAATGCTAATTGAGCTTAATAACATTGAGAGGAATGCCTCCAAAATTAATGATACAAGAGGCCCAAAAAGAGAAATAAACCTTAAGTAGATCCCACAACACTTTTGTCATCCTTCACTTATCCTCAAAAATCCTAACATTTCTCTCTTGTGAGACAAACAATTTGCTAAAGGGTCTTGCCTTTAATCGAGCTCCTCAAACACTTATATGAAATGATCAACATGTCGCAAATACTCTTGGGCGGAACCCAATTCACCATAACTTGTCTAAATGGCTTGTACCATTTTCTCAAAATTGTTGAACAATGTAAAATGACATGTCAATTGTCTCACCACTCTCTTTGCATGAGATGCACCAATCATGACTAAGAGACTTGAAAGGTATTCTCAACTATAACATGTCATTGGTATTTTTATCATCTTGTGTTCTATAAGTCAAGCAAAGGCCTTGACCTTAGATACAAATTGTAAATGAGACAATCTAGTCCTATTCCTCTCTCCTTCACTCTCAACATCATACTAATTAAAACATCAACTGTAATGGTGAAAAAGAGTGGGGAAAGAGGATCCCCTTATGTTAGACCTCCAGAAGTCTTAAACCATCCTTTAGCATTTCAATTTACTAAGCTTGCAAAACATGTCGAAGACAAGCAACCCCTCATCCAAGACCTCCATCTTGAACTAAACCCATTTCTCTCCGGACATAGACCAGAAAACCCCAATTTACATATTCATAAGCCTTTTCAAAATCAATTTTTAAGACTACTACTTCCTCTCCTAAATGTATTTTCTCATCCACCATTTCATTGGCAATCAAAATAACATCCAAGCCTCATCCACCATTTCATTAGCAAAATCTACCTCCCCTCAACAAAATCTCCTTGGGAGATGTAGATGGTTTTGTGGAGGATTTTTCTCATATGCCTTGATAAGACCTTAGCTATGGTCTGGTACAGACTAGTGACCAAGCTAATGAGTCTATCTGAGATTCTATTGGTTTGACTCTTTTTTGGCTTAAGAGCGATCAAGGTAGCATTGGTGTTTTGGTTTATTACCTCATTATCGTCAAACTTTGAGAACACTCTTAGTAGTTTTTTATTTTTTTTGATAGATAAAGAGAATAATATTAAACGGAAAGAGGAAACACCAAAATAGTGCACTCTAAATATACAAAGAGTATACAAAAGTAGCCCAAAGGCTCGAAACCAAGGGAGGAGGAAATAAACAACAATCCCTACCCTTACTTAGAGCCTAGCCACTCGAGAAGTCAGGCTCAAAACTATAAACACCCTAACTCAAGACCAAAGATTACATACAAAAGAATATTTTAGCCTTTGAAGCGAAAGCTCCTCATTCCCAAAAGCTAACAAATTTCTTTCCTTCCAGACTGACCAAAATATACATAAAGGGGCCATTTGCCAAGCCTTTTTACAAGTCTTCCCCACAAACGCTCCATGCCGCCCAAGGAGAGTTTCCTTTATTGAACCATAGAGAACCCAAGCCACACCAAAAAGGGAGAAAAGAAGATTCCACAATGCCCGCGTCTTTACACAATGAAGTAAAAGGTGCTCCACCGTTTCTTCTTCAAAAAGGCATAGAAAACACCTATTTGCCAAAGAGTACCCCCTCCTCTGGAGTTGCTCCAAAGTTAAGATTTTACCCCAGGAAGCCTCCCAAGCAAAAAATGCTACTTTAGGAGGCACATTTGCCCTCCAAATACTACCATAAGGGAACAAAGAAGAACCTCTGGGGCTCCAGAATAGAATAAAGCGACTTGACTGAGAAAGCTCCACTCTTAGATGTTGTCCACACCACTTTATCCTCATCCTCCCTTTGCACACTAAAGGCTTGGATTTTAAGCATAAAACGCTCCACCATCTCAATCTTCCAATCATTAAACACCCTTGAGAAAGGAGGGGTCCAACCATCCCCTACACCATCTGGGTTCCAAACATTCGATACCCAAGCGTCTTTAGCCAAGGAGATGGCAAATAATGAAGGGAATGACTCGCAAAGAGGCTCATCTCTACACTACTTGTCCTTCCAGAATCTCACTCTCCTACCACAACCCACGCTAGGCTAAGCTACTGTTCATACACAACCACTCCTTTCTAATTGCTTTCCAAAGCCCGACACCATACCTCCCACTTACGGCCCAAGTACACCATCCCCCCTCCTCTATACCATATTTGTGACTGATAACTTGCTTCCACAAAACCTCACGTTGATGGCAAAGCGCCAATTCCACTTACTCAAGAAAGCTTTATTCATTAAAGCTAAATTTCTCACACTTGAACCACCTTTCTTTCTTTCCAAACAAACCAAGTTCCACTTAACAAGATGTGGCCTCTGCACAAGAGCTCCTCCACCCCACAGACAATCCCTCTGAATCTTCTCCAACCTCAACCCTACTTTTCTGAGCAAATAAAAGAGAGACATGAAGTAAATAGGCATGCTAGAGAGAGTGCTCCAAATTAGGGTGAGTCTTCCTCCTTTTGATATATACTGTCTCTTCCACATTGCAAGCCTTTTTCGAAACCTCTCTTCAACTCCATCTCAAACCACCTCTAATTTGAAGGGTGCCCCCAAAGGCAGACCCAAATAACAGGAAGGCAGACCACTCACTTTACAACCCAACTCCAAGGCCAAATCCTCTATATCATGCACCCTCCCCACCGGGATAAGCTCGCTCTTCTCCAAATTAACTCTCAACCTTGAGCAAGCCTCAAACCACATGAGAAGCCAACTTAGATGCGTCAATTGATCATGAGACTCCTCACAAAACACCAAAGTGTTATCCGCAAATAGCAAGTGTGAGATCAGTATTCCCTCACCTCCCTGGCCTCTCATCCTCTACCTTGATAAAAAGCCCCCACTAATAGCCCTTCTCAATAAGCAACTAAACACCTCCATGACTATCACAAACAAATAAGGGGAGAGAGGGTCTCCTTGTCTCAAACCCCTCGAACTTTGGAAAAAACCGGACGGAGAGCCATTTATAAGAACAGAAAATCTCATAGTAGAGATGGACCACTCTATCCGCTTAATTCATCTCTCCCCAAAACCCTTTTTTTTTAAGCACTACCAACAAGAACTTCCAGCTGACATGATCATAGGCCTTCTCTATATCCAACTTGCACAACACACCCCCTTGATTGCTTTTCAACCTAGAATCCACAGCCTCATTTGCAATCAAAACTGCATCTAGAATCTGTCTACCCTTCACAAGCATTTTGGGGTTCCGAAATCACTTTCCCCATAACCTTCTTGATTCTATTTGCCAACACCTTGACCAACAACTTGTAAAGGCTTCCCACAAGGCTAATTAGCTTGAAATCTTTCAAATCTTTTGCACCTCCCTTCTTTGGGACTAAAACCAGGAAGGTGGCATTTAGAGACTTTACAAATTTGTCCCTTTCATGAAATTCTCTAAAAAAACCCATAATCTCACCCTTCACCACATCCCAACAAAAAAGCTAAAAAGCCATGGTAAATCCATCTGGCCTGGGGGCTTTGTCCTTGCCTAGATTTGATAGAGCTGCAAACACCTCTTCTTCCGAAAAAGGAATCTCCAACCCCTCAGCCTCACTGCTAACTAACCCCATAAAGAACAACCCGTCAATACAAGGACGCCACCCCTCTTCTTCTGAATACAACTTTTGAAACGCCCCCACCACACTGTTTTTTAAATTATTCTCCTCCGAGTGCCAACAACCATTCAGTTTCAACTTGGACAACCCGTTTCTTCTACTGTGAGCATTCACCATCCCATGAAAAAAATCTGGTATTATTGTCCCCTTCCTTTAGCCACAACTCCCTAGACTTCTGTCTCCAGGAGATCTCTTCCCTCAACACCCAAGACTTATAAGACTCCCTTGCCTCTTTTCTTGCTTCACACTCTTCCAGATTTAAAGCTAAACATTTCTCCTTTTCATCCCAATACACAACCTGCCTAAGAGCTTCACCCTTTTTAGTCTCAATGAGACCAAACTCTTCTTTATTCCAATTCTTTAAAATATTTTTTAAGGCCCTCAATTTTGCATCTAAGATAAAGCTGGATGTCCCTGTAAAATTTAAACTCCCCCACCACGTCTTCATCTTATCTTTGAAACCCTCCTCCTCCAACCACATATTGTCAAATTTGAAAGGGGAAGGTCCCCTCTTCAAACCTCCTCCTTCTAGGAGGACGGGGAAGTGATCAAAGATTGGTCTGGGAAGAATTCCCTACACAGCCCCATTGAAAAGGCTATCCCAGTTGTCTGTCACTAAAAACCGGTCAAGCCTAGACTGGGCCTAGTTATTCAAGCCGCCTCTCCATGTAAACAGGCCCCCCATCAAAGGAAAATCCCTCAACTCCAAATCCTCTACCACTTCTGAGAATCTCCTCATTGAAGCAGTAAGCCCTCCTCCCCTACTATGCTCCTTTGGAAATCTTACCAAATTGAAATCCCCTCCCACACACCATGGGTCACTCCATAAACCTTTTATTGACCCAAGTTCCTCCTAGAAATCCTCTCTATCTCTACTGCAGACCAGCCCATGCACTCCAGTGAACACCCACACTATACCGTCCACACAATTTTTGAACCGGCACGATGTTAAGAAAACCCCTTCTTCCAAATCAACCAACTCCACCAATCTGTTATCCCAAAACACCAGAATACCACCAGCTGTACCCCTAGAATTGATTGCTCTCCAGTCTAGATGTCTTCTCACCCCTAGACTACGAACAAGCCCCGTAGTCATTTCTTTAATTTTAGTTTCCTGTAAACAAATCACGTCCACTCTTTGGGATTTGATGACTGACTTAAAGATCTTCCTTTTATCTCTATCATTAGCCCCTCTAACATTCCACTATAAAATTCTTATCTTCATTTACACCCTGATCCAGAAGCCCCTTCAAAAATACCCACGCTAGAACCCATTTTAGTTTTTTTATAGCTTACAATCCACTCCAGTTTCTTGAGTTCCTTACTGGATTTTGAAGATTTTAAACACGTCTTCCTAAACACCCCTTCCTTACCCTTTTGATCAATTCTCCCCTTCATCCTCCTTAAGAGGTACAAAATTTCCTTTTCGAAACCTTCTGTCAACAAACCCAAGCAACGACTGAACTTCGCAAGACAGTTTGAACTCCTCCTTTCTTCCAGGTGACAGTCAATCCTTTTCTCAATAGGACTCGCAAACTCCGACCCAACTGGGACAAGTGCTAGTTCATTCACACTCACAATGTCAACCGAACCCCAAGAAGGCTCACTCCAGCCACTGAGAGCTGAAAAAACTCCAATCCGCACTACGCACAGCGGAATTCGGCCCATCTCCCTTTCCGCTCCACTGGAAATCCCCTCTAACACCCCTAAAGCTTCGACGTGCCCCCAAAGAGGAGAGGAAGAAGTGGAACCTCAAAGCCCCAAAGAAAAAGAAGTTTTGGGAACAGCGGAATACCTGGAAGCCTCCTCCATCAAAGCCTCATCGGTGAACTTCAGAAATCCCGACAGCAACTCCCTGACAACTGCATCTTCAACAGCTAAGAGCTCTATTTCCATCCCCACAACACCCCCCAATGGGAACAGATGGAGCCCTAGCAAAGGAAGGACTCCCCAACAAGCACGTAACAGCCTTATTAAAAGTGGGCCTAAGAGGCCCCGATAATCTGTCACCCAAATCACTCCCCTTCCCTTTGACACTATATCCATCCTTTTCAGAGTTGGAAGTACCCAAATCACCTTTGCTCAAAGCTGGAGTGGAAACTCCAAGGGCCTTAACTTCTGAGTCAATAGAAACCACCCCCCTACTAAGCCTTTTCCTTCTGGAAAAACGAGGCAAAACCTCTTAGCTTCCAAATCTCTCACCGAGCAAAGCAAAAACCTACCAGCTTCATTTGAACGACACTCCAGCCTAAACTTTCTTCCTCCTTCTTCCCAAACTTTTAGACACCTTGAGCTTGACTCTCCTCTGCACTAGTCTTCCACACCTTCCAACAGATAGCTTAAGCTCTTTTCTCCAAATTTTATCCAAGATGAAAAGCCTTTGCTCCTTTCCAAAATAACCCCTCTCTGTTTACCTCGGACCTCTTCAATGGAGATTTTGAACGTCTTAGATTCCATTGCAAACCAACTCTTACCACCTTTCAAAACTCCTCTCCCCTTTGAGAAAGCAGCCATTAACCTCCTCTCCTTACCAGCTACTCCACTCTCCAATGAATTGAGAACACCCTTAGTAGTAGATCCTCTTTAAGCACATCCTAACACTCTTGAAAGACTGCAATGGTGAATCCACTAGGCCTAAGGGTCTTTTCCTTGTGTCACTAAAAAATGGCATTGTGAACCTCCTCTTCTAGAAAGGGGCGGTCAAGCCATACATTCTTCCATAATAAAATTTGATCAAAACAAGAAGAAAAGCTCTAAAAAAAAAAAAAAGCAAAACAAGTTACACAAGATTCACCATTCGATCAATAAGCGAGGAGCCTAAGAAAAGAAATATCCCAACTCTTTAGTGATAGAAAAACATGGCGAAGTTTGTACCAAACATTCAAGAACCTCTTTCCTTATTCTCACCATGGAATTACAAAAGCAAAATCCAAACCATCTCAACCACTTTCCCCTTACTACAAGATTGGAAAACACAAGGCCCTTTAGAAGAACTAGAATCTCAAACTCAACAAAAAGAATAACACATGCAAATTTAGAAGAGGCTTTAATGTGACTGTATCACCATGATCTCTAAGCACTCCTCCAGACAGTAGCTGCTCTAAAATTCTAAAAAAAACATCAATCAAAATTGAATTTGACAGCTCTCTCAACAGATAGTGACCATACAACAAAAGTCTCCTCAGCAACCCCTTGGACTTGCTTACAAGGATACAATCTAATGATAAAAAATTGAAAGGAGTGCCCTCGCAAACTTCACTAGCAGAACCCTAAAGGGGCAAAGAATAAAAACAAGTCCTAAAATATATCTGGTTCCCCCAGGCATCCTAAAAGATCATTCCATTTTTTACCTATCATACAGTCTAAATAGAAGTGAGGCCAGCAATACTACATAAAACTTGCTTCTAGGAAGTTTTCCAAAACCATTAAAGGAAATTATCATCATATTTACCACACTTCTGAGTGGAACCCAACCAATCCAAACAAAGTTGAACAGGATATGAGACTGAAAATTATAAGGTAATTAAAAACAAGATAATCAATTGATACTCCACTCACCTCGCCTAGAAGCCTCCCACTTTCAAAGCATATTATTGGCATTAACATTCTTTATAAGTCATAAACCATGAAAAGGTCTTTATTTTAAATGGGGCTTCAGACTCCCAAATGAAGTTAACAAGAACAAAAAGAAAAGAATTGGTAGAACTAGAAACAACTTTTAAGAATGAATTTAGTGAAAACTAAACCGAAAAAATCTAATATCACACCCTCATATTAAGCTAGATAGGCGAGAAATACACACGAACCGCAAAAGATATTTACAACTTGAAGATACCAAACTCACCATTGTCCAACTAATCTCTCCCATCTCCACCAATATATGTTATTCAACATCCTTATATTAATTGCCCTACTATTTTGTAAATAACCCTTTGCCCTTCTTCATTTCCTACTCAATTTCTTAAGTCCTTACCTTTCTAACTATAGTGCCAACACTTCTTTATTCTACTCATAGGAAACCAATTTGAGACGATTCCGTCCATTTCCTCATTCTTCTGCTATCAACAAGAATAGTGCCTTCTCCAAGGAAAAGAATTAGAAATAAGGAAGAAAAGGATATTATCATATGAAAAGCCTCTATGTGCTTATGTATTGGCCAATATTATGTAACATGATTTTAGAGCAAATTCAAATGGGGATGGAAAGTGTCTGAAAATTTTGCACTACCTACCAGGTTGTTGGAATTCTTCCCACAAATCCCACGCATGCCATAACCACAAACCCCTCAACCCCCTGACCCAAACCCAATGGGAGGATTCGATTTTTTAACAAAAGAAGACCCTTTTAATAAACAAACTCCAGAACATGAAATTTCTCAGAAACTTTGTTGTGCAACAAATACCAATTACACACACCTGCTTGCTGAGGTCATTTAAACCATCCAAATGAGAAAGAGCATCAACAGCTGCCATCAATGAAATTAGACCCTAAATACAAGAACAACTTTCAGCATTAAATGAGGTCAGAGGAAGCAAAGAAAATATTAGATTGCATGAATGAATTTGCATCAAAGGACTTCAACTAACAGATATAGGGGAATCTGCACCAAGGCTTTTGTCACGGAAAAATGAAGCAGAATCCATAGATGCCACTGTTAATATGACAGGCTTTGACTGATCTGAGGAGGAAACATTTATTGGGGGAAGTGACGACCAAACACTGCCCTTCATATTTAAGATACAAAAAATCAAAGGTTAAAATAAAAAATAAAAGAAAAAAGGTAGAAAAGAACTCAAATCTCCTAACTATCAGTCTATACAGTCAATATAATCAATAGATAATGAAAAGAAAATTACCATCTGTGTAGCACCATAACTCATCACTAAACCATTTACTATGTTTTTTATTTGAAAAAAAATACAGAATCATTTTTCCAGGAAATAATTCCTCCATTGCCCCATATGTGACCAACCTATTCCTTCTTTAAAACAATGGATAAAGCAATGTGATTCATGGATTACCCAGGCATTGACCACAAAGTTCACAGGAAAATTCCTATATAAAGTGCAATGAATTCAAAATATCCACATTAGTGGCTCTGTGACTTAATGCCATTGCTTCCCAGCCAAGCAGGGAGTCCATATGGATAACATTCCTAGGCAATAGGAAATAACAGCATACAAATCATAAATGGTACCTTGGAAAAGAAGCAAAAAGGAAAAAAAAATTATGTATGTGCCTTTTCTAATGCTGAACAAACAGATCTGTTCATCCTGGAAAGGGGGCAAAAATTAATAGTTTCTCTAAACTAAAATTGATAATGACAATAATAACATTCAGTTAGTGCTTTTTGACCACTAATCAGAAACCTGTCCATAGAATTAACACTAAATATTCCACCAGGGAAATCATACAAAGTTCTAATTGCAACAAATAAATTCTCAAGTTTCCAGTCTTGGGTCAACACTGGCAACAATTCTATCGTCTATCATATCAGATTCTTCTTCATACAACAACCAAGCCCATTTTCCTTGGTGCATATTTGTATGTTGGTTTCTCCCTTTAAAGAAACTAAGTAATGTCTCAAAAAGTTATAATAAAAGTCATCAAAGCAGGAAAGGAGGAGACAAGAACACCTAAAAGACACAAACAGATGTAAACAAGCTTCCATCTTTGAAGAGTTCACACAATATAACTTTCAAGGGACACCCCACAAAAGCATACAAAGTCAATGCTCACTGCATTTTACATAAATGAGCATATATATTTATAACTGAAAGATAAACTTGAAATCAAACTCCAGAAACCTAAGATCTGATACCATTAAAAAGTAAACTAAAAATTTATTGAATAATAGCTTTATGATTACAATTAACCCTCAAAGCACTTATATTTAAGCCTTAAAACCTAGCTATCCTAAGAAATTATCCTAAATGTTGTAATCTAATTAATTATAGCTAAATCAAACTGGGGAGATTGTAATGAGATACACTAAGTAACTTTGGTGAATTGGACACATTATTACAATGTACCAAAAATAAAATCTTAAACTCCTCAAATTTTAAGGAAGTAGCAAAAATATTCATGAATTCGACCCTGCTGTCTTGTTGCATGCATGCTTCATTGAAGCTCCTACAACTAGGCTAGTTGGTGGTGATGGTATTCGGATCAAAATCTAAGAACACAGACAAACCTCTAATTAGCTAAATGAAAGGGTCTCTGTTGGCCCCTTTTTCCAATGACTAATATGCTCCAATAGCCCAGTAAGCTTAGGTTTTTTTGAAAGTCCAAGACCCTTTTTTTACCCATTACAGTGCCTCTAATCCCTCCAAATGCAACACAAAGTCATGGAAACAGTGGAAGTAATTGAATCTTTCCCACAAGCCTGAAGTAATAGGAAAAATAACCTCCATCAGAAATGAAAGAGAAGTCTGAGGACAGAAAAAAAATAGCATGATCGAATGAAAAAATATGAGTTACTTTAAATACTAACAGAAGGTCTGAATTATTAAAAGAAAACGAAAAAAGTCTAAGAGCTAGCAGCCCAAAATATAAAACCTGCTGGATAATAGACTCAGGGTTGATTATATCATGTCAAACTACCACTTGCCCCAAAATCCTTAGTGGTGAACAGGAAAACAGCTTATATCAAACTAGCATTCTATCTCTATAGAGTTTGTGGAAGATTTTTACCCTAGAGATTGATAGATTGAAGGTTGCATCTTTTGTATGCTGTAGTTTGTATGGCTGTTATGTACTTTTATTTTTCATTTTCTTTCAAGGATACTCATCCTTATATTTCTCTCCATCCCAATAAAATTTAATGTTTCCAACCAGGGGAAAAAAAAAAGATTTTTAAGGTAAACAAACAACATAATGAGAAAGAAAATCTCAAGGAACTTCACCTGTATCCTCCTAAAGGTAGACAAGTCTCTTCTTTCAGACAAGATTCTGAATCATGAGTCCCAGATTTTGTTGTCTAAAAAATCCAAGTGTAGCATGGATCAGAAAACCATACCTTGTACAGAGCTCCTTAAAACATGTAAAAGATAACCAAAGTGCATCAGAAAATTACTTGCATCACTAGATCAAACTCAGCAACATCTGCAGTATAAGCCTTCTTGTTCTTCTCATTTTTGATGGCAGCCTGCAGTTATGGTGGTGCCATAGGATACCATAGAAGAAATCAAGAAATCACCAGAATCCATAAAAAATGCAATGATCCAATAGAATTTGCCATAGATACATTAAAAGCCCTCTCATTTGCAACAGTTCCACATACTTAGTGGTTTGTCTAGTACTATAAATCCTTTGTAGTAATATCACCTTGCTACCAACTTACCACTCGAGACGAATACAAACAGGTGCATCTATTGTTATGAAAAAATAGGACTTCCCCTTTTTGTCAAATTGTAGGGGAAGTATAAGTAATTCACTGAATCCAGGGTTTATGTCTTCATGTTCAACAAAAATTGTTGTCTAGATAATTTACTCTAATTTTATTGGTCAAAATCATGATAACAATGCTTCCCTGTGAAGCTTCTTTTCACTTTTGTAAGTGATTGAAATAACCCCAACATAAAACTAACGAATAGAGTCTATTGGACCAACTAATCATAACAGCAAGCTCATGTCAGAGGCAAAGAAATTTTAAACACAGTGCATTACCTCCTGCAGGGTCAATGTGCTAGACTGAGAAAGCAGGAACATAGGAAAATTGTAAGTGTTCCACATGATACCAGATCCCTGCAAATGGAAACTGATGTTAAAAAGAATATGAAACACAAGCCCTAGGCCTCCTAAACTCACCAATGGCAATCATGTGGTATTACCAAGAAATTAACCCCACTGAAATTTTTGAATGAGCACCAAGCTTTATCCATAAAACAGATAGTCATAAATGCTGACCGACACTTGCCATTATATTTCTTCAATGATCAATATGCAAAAATAATTCCAACTGATTCACCTTAATTATTCCCCAAGGAACTATCCTACATACTATCATGACATAATGAACACTCAATGCTAAGCAATTATCTTGAGTGCATTCCATCAATTTACTACAAATATTAAGATATAAAACAAGAAGAGACTTAATAATTAACAGTAGAAATCAAAACTAAAGAAGCAGTTTTCATAATGGCTAACTGACCATCAGCCAGTCATAAGTTATTTGAGGCAAGCATGCAGCATAAGATCCAACACAACATAATGCAAAGACACTGATATGACAATACCAAAAGATCTAGGATATGGAAAAAGCACTGTGAAGTATTATAGGAAAAACACACAAATACACTCTATATGGACATGGCACCATAAAGTATTAATATACAGAAACCAAACATATTATATCGTAAGAGACCTATTAAAATAAGAAACAATACACTGATATGAACTGAGATAATCAGAAACATATCATGCAGCCCTAGAACAGGCATATAATGTCTGATTTTTCAAAAATGAACTTTCAATTTAGGATATGTAGTGCTAATTAGAAGGCCTGTCCCCCAGGAAAATGGCTAAAGTGCGTGAGGTCTTAAGCTCTCTGGATATTAAGGTGTATTCCAGGAGGAAGAGCAGATGCTCCACAGGTATTTGAGACATGTTGGAATTGGTTTGGAGGTTTAGGGTTTGTGAGGTTTTACCATGAAAATAATTAGTTGGAATACCAAGGGTTTGGGATCAAGGAAAAAGCGAAGGGTGGTTAAAGATTTTCTGAGGTTAGAGAATCCAGATGTTGTGATGATTCAGGAAACAAAATAGGTGGTGTGTGACAGAAGGTTTGTTGGTAGTGTTTGGACGATCAGAAATAAGGAATGGGCGGCTTTTCCGACGTGCGGGGCTTCAGGTGGGATTTTGATTATTTGGGACTCTAAAAAATTGTGCAGCGAGGAGGTGGTAATAGGCTCCTTTTCTATCTCAGTCAAGTTTGCGTTGGATGGATGCGGACCTTTGTGGCTGTCCGCGGTTTATGGCCCAAATAGTTCCTTACTTAGGAAGGATTTTTGGACGGAGATTTTAGACATTTTTGGCCTCTCTTATCCTTTATGGTGGGTGGTGATTTTAATGTCATAAGGAGAAGTTCAGAAAAATTGGGAGGTTCTAGATTAACTTCAAGCAAGAAGGACTTTGATGGTTTTATAAGAGAATGTGAATTGCTTGATCTACCTTTATGGAACGCACCATTCACTAGGTCAAACATGCAAGAGTCTCCCGTATGTAAGAGATTAGATCAGTTTCTTTACTCAAATGAGTGGGAGCATTTCTTTCCTCAAAGCCTTCAAGAAGGTCTTCCTAGATGGACATCGGATCATTGGCCAATAGTTTTGGATACCAACCCTTTCAAGTGAGGCCCAACACCTTTTAGGTTTGAGAATATGTGGTTGCAACATCCTAGTTTCAAGGAGTGCTTTAGAAGTTGGTGGAGAGGTTTTCAAGGAAATGAGTAGGAAGCTCACAAGTTCATGAGGAAATTACAATTTGTTAAGGCCAAATTGAAAGAGTGGAATAAGATTTCTTTTGGAAAGCTAAATGAAAGGAAAAAAAGTATCCTAAATGAAATAGCTAACTTTGATGCCATTGAGCAAGAAGGGGTTCTCACTTCAGAACTTTTAGTTCAAAGAGCTTTAAGAAAAGGGGAGCTAGAAGAATTAATTTTGAGGGAAGAAATTCATTGGAGACGAAAACTAGGGTGAAATGGGTTAAAGAAGGGGATTGTAATTCAAAGTTTTTTCATAAAATGGCTAATGGTAGGCGGAATAGGAAATTTATCAAGGTGTTGGAGAATGAAAGAGGCTTAGTGTTGAATAATTCCGAGAGCATCACAGAGGAGATTTTACTTTACTTTGAAAAGCTCTACTCGAGTCCTCCTGGAGAGTCTTAGAGAGTTGAAGGCTTAGATTGGTCCCTTATATCTAAGGAGAGTGCGTCTAGGTTAAGACTCCCCTTTTACTGAAGAAGAGATTTCTAAGGCCATTTTTCAACTGGATAGGGATAAGGCGCCGGGTCCTGATGGCTTTACCATTGTAGTATTTCAATATTGTTGGAATGTGATCAAGGAGGATTTAGTGAGGGTGTTTGCAGAGTTTCATAGAAACGGGATCATCAATCAAAGTACTAATGCCTCCTTCATAGTTCTGTTGCCCAAAAAAAACATGACAAAGAAAATCTCATACTTTAGACCTATTAGTTTGATCACTGGTCTCTACAAGATAATAGCCAAAGTGCTATCAGGGCGTCTAAGAGGGGTACTACACGAAACTATCCATTCTACTCAAGGTGCTTTTGTTCAAGGGAGACAAATATTGTATGCAGTTCTTATAGCCAATAAGATAGTGGATGAGAAAAGACGATCAAGGGAGGAAGGAGTTGTCTTCAAAATTGACTTTGAAAAAGCTTACAACCACGTGAGTTGGGATTTTTTGGATCATGTGTTGGAGAAGAAGGGGTTTAGTCCTAGATGGAGGAAATGGGTGAGAGGTTGTTTGTCCACAGTTTCTTTTGTAGTCTTAGTGAATGGAAACACTAAAGAGTGGGTCAAGGCAACTATAGGTTTAAGACAAGGCGACCCTTTATCCCCTTTTTTGTTTACTTTAGTCGCAGATATACTGAGCACGATGTTATTGAGAGCAAAGGAAAGAAATTCGTTAGAGGGTTTCAGGGTGGGTAGGAACAGAACAAGGGTGTCCCATTTGCAATTTCCAGATAATACCATTTTCTTTTCTAACACTTGTGAGGAAGAACTGCAGACTCTCAAGAGTTTATTGCTAGTGTTTAGGCATATTTTTGGGCTTAAGGTTAACCTCGACAAGAGGAATCTTTTTGGCATCAATCTTGATCAGAATCATCTTTCTAGGTTGGCCGAGTTGCTTGATTGCAAGGCTTCTGATTGGCCTATACTCTACCTGGGTCTTCCTTTGGGAGGGAACCCTAAGGCTTACTTATTTTTTGGAGGTAGGATAACTCTTATCCAATCTTGCCTTACCCACATGCCTAGCTACTTTCTCTCCTTGTTTAAGATACCCGCTTCAGTGTTTGCAAAAATTGAGAGATTGCAAAGGGATTTTTTATGGTCAGGGGTTGGGGAAGGTAAAAGAGATCATCTTGTTAGTTGGGATGTAGTGTGTAATTCGAAGGCAAAAGGGGGATTGGGATTTGGGAAGATTTCTCTAAGGAATCTCGCTTTCTTAGGGAAATGGTTGTGGAGGTACCCTAGGGAGAGTTCAGCTCTGTGGCATCAGGTTATTTTAAGCATTAATGGGTCACATTCCAATGGTTGGGATGCCAACACTATAGTCAGATGGTCACATTGTTGTCCTTGGAAGGCTATTGCACAAATCTTTCAGGAGTTTTCCAAGTATACTCGGTTTGTGGTAGGCGATGGGGAAAGAATTCGGTTATGGGAAGACTTTTGGTGGGGGGACCAACCAACCTTTGGGATCCCAATATTCAAGACTATTTAGAGTAGTCACGGATAAAAGTATTCCTATATCTTCAATTCTCGGTACTACTCGTCCCTTCTCTTGGAACTTTAATTTCCGTCGTAACCTTTCCAATTATAAGATAGAAGATTTAGAAGGCCTCATGCGGTCATTTGATTGTCTGCATTTATCACCATCGGTTTCAAATGCGAGATCCTAGTCTTTATCTTCTTCAGGGCTTTTTACAATCAAATCTTTCTTTCTTGCCTTATCCCAATTTTCTGGTGCTTCTCCAGTTTTCCCTACTAAGTTCATTTGGAATTCTCAAGTCCCTTTCAAAGTCAAGTCTTTTGTCTGGTTAGTGGCACACAAGAAAATAAATACTAATGACTTGCTACAATTGAGAAGAGCCTACAAAGCTCTTAGTCCTGACATTCGTAAGTTGTGCATGAAGCATGGAGAATCAGTAGATCATCTTTTCCTACATTGCTCTTTGACTATGGAGTTGAGGCACAAATTATTTCAGTTAGGCAAGATGGATTAGGTTTCCTCGATGAGCATTTCTGACATGTTCATCAATTACAAGGGTTTTGGTTTATCTAAGAGAGGGATAGTTTTGTGGCAAGCTGCGTGCATTGCTTTAATTTGGGTTGTGTGGCAAGAAAAAAATGCGAGGATATTTGAGGATAAAGCAAGGAATTCAAAGAATCTTTGGGATTCTATTCATTTCCTTGCTTCTCTTTGGGCTTTTTGTTCCAAGGTTTTTAAGGGGATCCCCCTTAATGTGTTACGACTTGATTGGCTAGCAGTGTAATTCCAATGAGGTGGTCTAATTTAGAGAGTTTGTTTGTTTTTACATTGTTTTTTTCCTTATTTTTGTATTCTTGTAGTTTAGTTTTTCTTTGGCGGGAGGATTCCTCATCCTTCTCTTGTACTTCTTTTTTCTATCAATATATCTCTTTGTCGTTTCCTATAAAAAAAAAAAAAAAAAAAATAGGATATGTAGCACTTCCAGTTTCAACATTTTATTTATTTATTTATTTTTATCAAGAATCCATAGTAGCACTTGTGCATCAAGAATCCATGTTCAAAAAATTTGGTATCAAAACTTCTAAGAAGAAATATTTTTAGAGAAGAACTAGCATCTAACTTAACATACAATTGGATTCCATTCATAATTGATGCTTTGGTAAGGAGCGAATTCAGCTTGTGGAAACTTTTCAACTGGAGAGAATCCTACAAGAGATATAAAACAAAAAAAATGCCACTATTAATAGCTTCTTGGTGAAATGCTCACCCTTCTTAAAATCAAATAACAAGTCAATAAATGCATTTTTTTACCTTTTAACTTATTTTGGCTTGCACTCCCTGATTCAACCAAAACACCACCAACATTCCTTGCAAAATTTGAATCATGTGATAGCCTGAAACATAAAGACATTAATAATTACTAACATACAAACATCACATCTTCAATGAACACAATGAGAACCAAAAAACACATAGATAGCCATAGACAATTATTGTTGGATCATCAATTACATGGAAGAGTTTCCATAAGATGCATAATGAACCCTATAGGTGTCTAGAGAACTTCATACTTTTTTATATAGTGCTACTAAAAGCTAACAACTGTGATAGAATCAGAAGATCTATATCAAAATTTCCTAATTTAATTTATTGATGGTCTGTCCCCCAGGAAAATGGCCAAAGTGCGAGAGGTATTATGCTCTCTTGACATTAAGGTGTATTCTAGGAGGAAGAATAGAGGCCCCACAGGTTATTGAGACTTGTTGGTTTTGGCTCGGAAGGTTAGGGTCTTTGTGTTTTCCCATGAAAATTATTAGTTGGAACGTTAAGGGTTTGGGTTCAAGGAATAAGCGTAGGATGGTTAAAGATTTTCTTAGGTCAGAGAATCCGGATGTTGTGATGATTCAGGAAACAAAAAAGGAGAATTGTGATAGAAGGTTTGTGGGTAGTGTCTGGACGATCAGAAATAAGGATTGGGTTGCTCTTCCGGCGTCTGGGGCATCAGGTGGGATTTTGATCATCTGGGATTCAAAAAATCTGCGTAGAGAGGAGGTGGTAATAGGATATTTCTCGGTCTCAGTCAAGTTTTCTTTGGACGGTTGTGGACCTCTTTGGATTTCTGTTGTTTATGGTCCAAATAGTCCCTCACTTAGGAAGGATTTTTGGGTGGAACTTTTTGACATATATGGATTAACTAACCCGCTATGGTGTGTGGGCGGTGATTTTAATGTCATAAGGAGAAGCTTAGAAAAAATGGGGGGTTCTAGCCTAACTCCAAGCATGAGGGACTTTGATAGTTTTATTAGAGAATGTGAGTTGCTTGACCCACCTCTTCAGAATGCTTCATTCACTTGGTCGAATATGCAAGAGTCTCCCGTGTGCAAAAGATTGGACCGTTTTCTCTACTCAAATGAGTGGGGGTTGCTCTTCCCCCAAGGCCTTCAAGAAGCCTTAATCAGAAGGACATCGGATCACTGGCCAATTGTTATGGATACCAACCCGTTTATGTGGGGGCCAACACCTTTTAGGTTTGAGAATATGTGGTTACAACACACTAATTTCAAGGAGAACTTTAGAGATTGGTGGAGTGGGTTTCAAGGAAACGGATGGGAAGGTCATAAGTTCATGAGGAGACTTCAATATGTTAAAGCTAAATTGAAGGAGTGGAATAAGTTTTCTTTTGGAGAGCTTAAAGAAAAGAAAAAAAGTATTCTCAATGATTTAGCTAACTTTGACGCCATTGAGCAGGAAGGGGGTCTCAATCCTAATTTGTTAAGCCAAAGAGCCTCAAGAAAAGGGGAGCTAGAGGAATTAATATTGAGAGAGGAAATTCATTGGAGACAAAAAGCCAAAGTGAAATGGGTCAAGGAAGGGGATTGCAACTCTAAGTTTTATCATAAAGTGGCTAATGGCAGGCGGAATAGGAAATATATCAAGGAGTTGGAGAATGAGAGGGGCTTAGTGCTGAAGAATGCCGAGAGTATCACAGAGGAGATCTTACATTACTTTGAAAAGCTTTACACAAATCCTATAGGAGAGTCTTGGGGTGTTGAAGGATTAGATTGGTCCCCTATTTCAGAAGAGAGTGCATTAAGGTTAGACTCCCCTTTCACCGAAAAAGAGATTTCTAAGGCCATTTTTCAGTTGGATAGGGACAAGGCTCCGGGGCCATATGGCTTTACTATTGCCGTATTCCAAGAGTGTTGGGATGTGATTAAGGAGAAGTTGGTGAGAGTGTTCGCTGAATTTCATAGGAGCGGAATTATCAATCAAAGCACTAATACCTCTTTCATTGTTCTAATACCCAAAAAGAGTTTGTCAAAGAGAATATCAGACTTTAGACCCATTAGTTTGATCACTAGTCTCTACAAGATAATAGCCAAAGTGCTCTCAGGGCATCTAAGAGGGGTTCTACATGAGACCATCCACTATACTCAAGGTGCTTTTGTTCAAGGGAGACAAATATTGGACGCGGTTCTTATAGCGAATGAGATAGTGGACGAGAGAAGACGGTCAGGGGAGGAAGGCGTCGTATTCAAAATAGACTTTGAAAAGGCATACGATCACGTGAAGTGGGATTTTTTGGATCATGTGTTAGAAAAGAAGGGGTTCAGTCCTAGATGGAGGAAATGGATGAGTGGATGTTTATCTTCGGTATCTTATGCAATCTTGATGAATGGTAGTGCTAAAGGGTGGGTTAAGGCATCAAGAGGATTAAGACAAGGCGACCCTTTATCCCCTTTTTTGTTTACTTTAGTCGCAGATGTACTGAGTAGGATGCTTATGAGAGCTGAGGAAAGAAATTTGATGGAGGGTTTCAGGGTGGGTAGGAATAGAACTAGGGTGTCCCATTTGCAATTTGCTGATGACACCATATTCTTTTCTAACTCAAGGGAGGAAGAGCTGCAGACTCTGAAGAGTCTTTTGTTAGTGTTTGGGCACATTTCTGGGCTCAAGGTCAATCTTAACAAGAGTAGTATTTATGACATCAATCTTGATCAGGTTCATCTTTCAAGATTGGCTGTGATGCTTGATTGTAAGGCATCCGGATGGCCTATTCTCTATCTGGGTCTCCCTTTGGGCGGGAACCCTAAGGCGTGTGGCTTTTGGGATCCAGTGATCGAGAGAATCTAAAGTAGATTAGATGGGTGGCAAAAGGCCTACTTATCCTTCGGGAGGAGGATAACTCTTATCCAATCTTGTCTTACCCATTTGCCAAGTTACTTCCTTTCCTTATTCAAAATTCCTGCTTCAGTGGCTGCAAAAATCGAGAGGTTGCAAAGGGATTTTTTATGGTTAGGGGTTAGGGAAGGCAAAAGGGATCATTTAGTGAGGTGGGATGTGGTGTGCAAACCGAAGACAATAGGGGGTTTGGGTTTGGGGAATATTTCTTGGAGGAATCTCGCTCTTCTAGGGAAATGGTTATGGAGGTATCCTAGAGAGGGTTCAGCTCTTTGGCATCAGGTCATTTTAAGCATTTATGGTTCACACTCTAATGGTTAGGATGCTAACACTTTAGTCAGATGGTCACATCGCTGTCCTTGGAAGGCTATTGCTCAAGTCTTTCAGGGGTTTTCTTTGATTACTCGGTATGCGGTAGGAAACGGGGAAAGAATTCGGTTCTGGGAAGATTTGTGGCGGGGGACCAACCTTTGGGAACCCAATATCCAAGACTATTTAGAGTAGTCGTGGATAAAAACATTTCTATTTCTTCAGTTCTCGGTCCATCTTGGCCTTTCTCGTGGAATTTGAATTTCCGCCATAACCTATCAGATTCTGAGATTGAGGACTTAGAAGGCCTCATGCGGTCTCTTGATGATTTGTATCTCTCTCCTTCGGTCCAAGATGCCAGATTATGGCCATTATCCTCTTCAGGGCTTTTTTCAGTCAAATCCTTTTTTTTAGCATTATCTCAATCTTCTGGATCTCCTCAGAATTTTCCTTCAAAGTTTGTGTGGAATTCTCAAGTTCCTTTCAAAGTGAAGTCCTTTGTCTGGTTAGTGGCACACAAGAAGGTGAATACTAATGACATGTTACAAGTGACCCTACAAAGCCCTTAGTCCTGATATTTGTATCCTGTGCATGAAGCACGGGGAATCAGCAGATCACCTTTTTCTTCATTGTTCCTTGACGATTGGGTTGTGGCACAGGTTATTTCAGTTAGCTAAGATGGATTGGGTTTCCCCAAGGAGCATATATGACATGATGTCCATCAAATTTAAAGGCTTCGGTAATTCTAAGAGAGGGATAGTTTTGTGGCAAGCTGCGAACATAGCTCTAATTCGGGTTGTGTGGTGGGAAAGAAACGCAAGGATTTTCGAGGATAAAGCAAGGAATTCAGAGTTCCTTTGGGACTCTATTGTTTTCCTTGCTTCCCTTTGGGTTTTCTGTTCCAAGGCATTTAAGGGGACTCCCCTTAATGTGATTCAGTTGGATTGGATAGCGGTGTGTACTTCATAGGGATTGGTCCTTAGTGGGAGTTCGTTTGTTTTATGTGTATTTTCCTGTAATTTAGTTGTCTTTGGTGGGAGGATTTCTCATCCTTCTTCTTGTACTTCTTTTTTATATTAATATATCTTTGTGGCGTTTCTAATCAAAAAAAAAAAATTCCTAATTTACGTTGAATATGATCCAACAACTATGCATGACTTCCACACCAGAGCACAGACAACAACAATTTCTGATGTTATAAGCACCAAAACAAATTCTAGTTGCTCCTGCGATCCACACCAGAGAGGTAATGTGCTCTCAGCAAGCCTAAAGTTAAGGTTTTCAACCCCACAAAGTTTGAAGAAGGCATTAAGCACCTGAATAAAAAAATAAAAAAGCTTATTGATTTGATTCCAAGGAAGTCAAAAACTATATAGCTTAGCTTGTGTTCTGGGAGAATCTAGTCATTTAATCAGCTCATAACAATCTTTGTAAAGTGAAGAGCAAAGCTTCTACCCATGGTTGATGTTAGAATCATTAGTTTCTTAGTTTATAATAGCTTTACTAAGCTTAATTCTGCCAGGTGTATTTTATTTTATTTTTAAGCAAATGATGTGACAATATCATATAGAAAGCGCTAAAGGAAATAGCACACCAAGTGCACAAGACATCTACAACATGGGCCAAAAGGCATAACCAAAAAAGAGGGAACACAAAATACCTACTTCCTCAACGAGAACCTAACCAATCAACTAAAGACTTATACCTTTGTCTATGTACAACTTAATCCACCAAAAGAAATTGCTAAGAAAAGTGCCTTTGAGGCCTTGCTTAGATCATTTTTAAATGATTTTCGATTCCTTTCCTTTCATATTATCTAAAAACCGAATATGAAAACAGCTCCTCAAATCTTCTTTCGCCCCACAAAGGAGTCATGTCAACCTAAGAGAATCTCTTTGACCAAGGAAGAAATAAAGCAAAAAACCAAATAAAGAGAACAACAATTGTCATAAAACCTTTGTCTTGGCACAGTGAAGAACAATATGATAAATGGATTCTTCATCAATTTTACAAAGAAAGAATCTATTAACCAACAACCATCCTCTTTTTCTAGAACTAGTTTAAAATCAACACCTTACCCCAACTAGCCTCCTAGGACCCAAGCAAAAAACTTCACCTTATATGGAACCTAGGAATTCCAAATTCTCCTCAATGGAAAAGGAATTGAACACTCACCAACAAGCAAGATCCTATTATGTTGATGATGCAAACTAGTATCTCACAAGAGGTTACAATAATACAAACCCGAGTTGATTGTTATAAAAAGCTATAATGGCGGTGGAGTCACCCAAAGGGAGATGTTAGTTTGGTGTTGAATTGAAATCTTTTGAGATTTCAATAGAGAAGGTCAAAGGGAAGTTGTTTGGGAAGATTTGTGAAAGGGGTCGAGGTTTTTCTGCTTGGATTAGGTTTGGAGGTAAGGGTTTAGCTTTGCTGGTGGAAAATGTCGAGGTTTGCTATGTTGATAAGGAGGGGAAACCCTTAGAATGGATTGAGTGGACAGTGGAAGAAGTTATAAATTGGAGTTGCATAGAAATAGAGTCGGATGGTTTCTGTTTGCATAGCAACCTCAATGGAAGAGAAGAGATTCTCTTTAGTTTTCCCTAAAGGATAAGGTTTTCTAGGGGGTTGGAAGTTGTTGTCCAACAAGCTAAGGAGTCTAAGTGTCTCCCCTATTCGCAAAGAGCAAAGAGGGGCCTTATGTAGCTCCTAAGAAAGTACAAGGCTCCTATGACCATGGGGTTAGAAAAGTGGGTTGTGTCCAAAGTTAAGAGTAGAGAAGTAATATCATTTAGACTCAGATTGAAAGGGAGATAGTTGATAAGAATTTAGAAGTTCTAAATCGTAATCTTGTGGGCAGTTAGGAGGGGCCTTCTGATATGATTCTGGATCTCACAACTTAGAGGAATTGGGCTTTGCACAATTAGCACCTCAAAGGGAACCTTCAGTTGCCCTTATTAGGGGACGAACCCTCATAATTTTTGAGTTTGAATCTGGTGGTGCCTTGTGTCTAGGAAGCGTGGGTAAGGGTTTTTGGCAATTGATGAAAAGACAACAATGCGTCGGAATTTGCAATGGGTTAGAATTCTAATGAATTTCAAGGGGTGGAAGGCACCTAGCTCACTGCAGGTGGTGGTGGGAGACTCCTGTTTTGCGGTCCAACCATAGAGGGAGATTCCTCTTTAGAGGAGTGAAGGGGTGTCCTCCATGATCTTTAGCGATAGGCAAGTAGAAGAAGATGGCAGGGAATGGCCATGTGTTGAAGCGAGAATAAAAAAAGGTAGTTGGACAAGTGTCAAACAAAGTTTCATTTTCTTCTAGCAAAGATGTGGGTGGTTCCAAACTTGGTACTTGTTGTGCAGAGTTGCGACAAGTCAGGTCCTCAGGTGTGCTAGACTTCATCCCTTCAACTTCTGCAAATGGGCTTTGTGGGTTTGAAGTTGAGGATGGGGACCTTGGTAGCTGTTGTTTAGATGTCTAATGCTTACAGGCCATGTTAGGCCTAGTAGAGGTCATAGGGGGCAATAATAGTGTTATAGGGAAGGCCCAGTTGTCTTCTAATAAGTTAGGCCTAGGTCACCCAAAGAAACTGAGCAGTTTTGGGCTTGGCCACTCTAAGCCCAAGCCTATAGATTCTTCTAGAGATGAGAGAACACGGGGGAGACATTGCTTTGTTCCCTCTTGCAGTTCATCGTAGGGCAACAACATCTTGGATCCCTGTGCTTCAAAAATGGGTAGCCCGGATGTGGGGATGGAGTCGACTAATGAAGAATCCCTTAACGCCAAAGCCAACAAGTTCAAAGGTACGGATTCTAGGGCTTTTTCTTCTTTGGGGGAGGGTCTTCTTCTTCTTCTTCTTTTCCTTTCTCAATGGTGGAACTCCTTGTTTAGGGGAGAGGGTGAAATGTGGACTTGGAGAGAGAGAGTGGAAAGGAAAAGTGGATTTCTTTAGTTAGGATTGAGTTGAAAAAGGGTGTCGTTCCAATGAGGGGCCCTTTTAGGATGGTTCTTCTAGATGGAACAACAAGGGTCTTCCCTAAAAAAATTTCCTCTCTAGTGGAGTGTAGAGAGAGATCAAAGGACCAACATGCTATAGATTCCACACAAAGAAGTGCTTCCAATCATCAAGACAGATGTTTTGCCTTCAAATAAGGCCTTTAACACTTTAGCATACTTCAGTAGATTTCTAGGATTTCCAATCAAGGGTTTCAAAGAGGAAATTTGGTGCCTATTGAGGAAAATGGAGGCAAAAATTGGTTATGGTGCTTCAAACACAGGGCTGAAGAAGAATAAGTCTCCCATTTCTTGGTTTGAGAGAGATTTACAAAGATTGAATTGCTCGGTCAACTATGGAGCTTTTGTCAAAGTGGTTAGGAGGGGCAGAAAAATTAATTAGGATTTGGTTTCGATTGACTGATGAAGTTAAAAATTCTCTCTTAGAATGTGAGAGGGGCCAATGGTGGTGAGAAAAGAAAATTGATCAAGTTGTGATTAGGCTGCAAAAGGCTTATGCAATATTGTCTACTTGAAACCAAAGTGCAAGAGATGTCACTACAAATGGTTAGAAGTTTGGGAGTTCATAGGTTGTTGGACTAGGGAGCAGTGGAAGCTCATGGAGCTTCAAGGGGCATTTTGGTCTTTTGGGACAATAGGGTTTTAGAGTTACTGTATATGGAGTGTAGAGGTTTCTCCATCTCTTGCCATTTTAGGAATTGTAAGGATGGCTTTGTTTGGATGTTTACTTGTGTCTACGAGCCTATTTTGAGAGGAGAGAGAAGTCTTCTAAGAAGAGCTCATAGCTATCAGAGGCTTATAGGGAGACCTATGGGACTTCCATTCTATCAGATTTCCTGGGGAGAGAAGGAATTGCTTAAGCTCTTTGTAGAAATGAGATGTTTTTAGGATTTTATTGAGGAGTTCTATTTGAGGGACCTACCTTTGTATGGAGGTCTGTATATGTGGAGTGAAGGCTTGAATTCTTAGTCAGCCACGAGGTTGGACTGTTTTTTTGGTCTCAGAAGAGTTCGGGAGCACTTTTTTGGCCTTTCTCAATTTGTGCTTCCAAAGCCTATTTCAAATCATTGCCCCATTGTCCTTGAGAGGGAAAGAATCAATTTGGGCAAAACACCCTTTAGATTTGAGAATATGTGGCTTAAGGTTGAGGGCTTTAAAGATCTCATTAGATCTTGGTCGGTAGGGTATGATGTTTGTGGTTCTTTAAGTGAAATTAAAGGCCCTCAAAAAGGATCTTAAGGTGTGGAATAAAGAAGTTTTTGGGAATGTTTCTTTTAACAAGGCAAAGGCTCTCCCTCTCTTTCTCTTCAACTTTTGGGATTCTAAAGAGAGAGTTTCTCCTCTCTCAACTGAGGAGAAAGAGGCTAGAATGGGTGGCCTTGGAGCAATATAAAAAATGGGTTGTAATGGAAGAAATCTCCTAAAGACCAAAATCTAGACAAACCTGGTTAAGGGAGGACGACAAGAATATTAAATTCTTCCATAAGATGGTCAATACTCGTAGTAGAAGAAATTTGATGACCAAAGTGAGTTAATGATGCTAATCTAACGAAGATTGACAAGATTAAGGACGGGGTGTGCAATGCTTTTCCTGCTCTCTTTTTCAGTCAGGAGACTAGAGACCGACTATCAAGGGCTTGTGTTTTGATGTGTTAGGGAGTGATAGTTCCAGGAGATTAGAGGAGCCTTTTTCTGAGGGGGAAGTTTTTGTTGCTCTTTCCAATCTTAACAGGGATAAGGCCCTAGGTCCAGATGGTTTTACCATGGTTCTTTGATAGTTTTGTTGGGACTTTGTTAAGCCTAAGATTATGGGTTTTTTTAGGGGGTTTTTTAGGGACTTTTTCACTCATGGCCCTTTCCAAAGAAGCTTAAATACCACCTTTTTAGTATTGATACCTAAAAAAGGTGGGGCAAAGGATTTAAAAGACTTACAAACCTATTAGTCTTGTAGGAGGGTTGCACAAATTGCTTGCTAAAGTGTTAGCTAATAAGCTTAAGAAAGTGGTGGGAAAGGTGGTTTCAGATTTTCAACATTCTTTCATAGAGGGTAGACAGATTCTAACAATTCTCATAGCTAGTGAAACCATTGACTCAAGATCAAAAAGCAACTTGTTTGGCTTAGTCCTAAATATGGATATTAAAAAGGCTTATGACCATGCTAATTGAGATTTCTTATTGGTCATCATGTCTAAAATAGGGTTTGGGCAAAGGTGGATAAGATGGATAAAATGATGCATTTCCATGGCAACCTTTTTCGTTCTCATTAATGGCACTCCATATGTTTCTTCAAGAGTTCTAGGGTGGGTTGAGGTAGGGGAACCCTCTATCCCTTAACTTGTTCATTTTGGTATGGAAGCTCTTAATAAGTTATTGACTAGGGCACAGAGTAGGGGCCTCATTACAAGGAAGAAGGAATGGAGAGGAGTTGGAAGTGTCTCTTCTCTTGTTCATCGATGATACTTTGATTTTTTGTGCCATCAATCCTATTCAATTGAAATATTTGAGTTGGGTGATATGTGGTTTGAGGCAATCTCTGGCCTAAAAATTAATCTAGAGAAGACCGAGATTATTCTTATTGGGGGAGTAGCTAATGTGGAGGATTTAGCCTTAGTGTTAGGTTATAGAATAGGGAACCTACCCACTTCCTATTTAGGTCTTCCCTTGGGAGCCCCCTTTAACTCTTCCATGGTGTGGGATGTAGTGGAGGAGAGAGATTTCGGAAAAGACTTGTGATGTGGAAAAGGAAATTTCTTTCTAAGGGTTGGAGATTCACTCTTGTCAAAAGCGCTTTACAAATCTTCCAATATATTTCATGTCCTTGTTTGTCATCCCAAATAAGGTCAGTACAAGACTTGAGAAGATCCAAAGAAACTTTTTATGGAGAGGTGGGGCTTTTGAGAAAAGGTCTCATTTGGTTAATTGGAATCTAATGCACTTAGGAAAGAAGGATGAGGGTCTCAAAATTCGCAACCTTTCTATCCTTGACAAAGCTTTGCTTGGCAAGTGGAATTAGAAATTTTCTATATAAAGGGATCCCTTATGGAAACAAATTATAATAGGGAAGTACAGTAAGGAGGACAAGGGGTGATGTTCGAGAGTGGTGAGAGGCGGCTATAGAGTGGGGCTATGGAAAGCCATTAAACACAAATGGGAGGCGATAAAAAGTAGGTCTCACTTTTTACTTGGAAATGGGAGAAAGGTTAAATTCTGGAAAGACTTGTGGTGCAAGGATCAAACTTTGAAAGTAGTCTTTCTGAATTTATTTTCCATGGCCTCTTGTCCATGGAAGCATCTTGGTGTAGAATCCTTACTCTCGTCCAACTCAAAAGAAGGGGATGGACTTTCCCGAGTAGATGCTACTTATGCAAAGGTGTGGAAGAAATGACAAGACCACTTGCTTCTTCATTGCTCCAAAGTAAGAATGGTGTGTCACCTAATTTTCTCTCTTTTTGAAGTGGAGTGAGTTATGCATTATTTAGTTAAAGGGCACTTATTGGATTGGCGTGGTTCTTTTGTGGGGGAAAAAAGGAAAAAAATATGGAGGGCTCTATTTTGTTTGATGTGGACTCTTTGGAAGGAGAGAAATAGAATAGCGTTTAATTTTTTGATAGGAAACCACGCGTGAATATATTGATAGAAAAAAGAAGTACGAAAGGAGGATGAGGAATCCTCCCGCCAAAAGAAAAACTAAACAACAAGAAAAAATAACAATACACTAAGCCGTCCCATTGGAACTATTGGATCTACACACTGCTAGCCAATCAAGTTGTAATACGTTAAGGGGGATGCCCTTAAAACCCGCTGAACAAAAAGCCCAAAAGGACGCAAGGAAATGAATGGAATCCCAAAGATTCCCTGAATTCCTAGCTTTGTCCTCAAATATCCTAGCATTTCTTTCCCGCCACACAACCCAGATTAACGTTATACTTGCGTTTTGCCATAGAATTACCCCTCTCTTAGACTTGCCAAATCCTTTGTAATTGATGAACATCATGTCTGAAATGCTTTTTGGAGGTACCCAATCCATCTTGGCTAGCTAAAAAAGTCTGTGCCACAACCCCAACGTCATTGAACAATGGAGGAAGAGATGATCTGCTGATTCTCCTTGCTCCATACACAACTTACATATGTCAGGGCTAAGAGCATTGTGGGGTCTCCTCAATTGTAGCAAGTCATTGGTATTTACCTTCTTGTGTGCCACAAGCCAGACAAAGGCCTTAACTTTGAAAGGGACTTGAGATTTCCAAACAAACTTAGTGAGGAAAAATGGAGATGAATCAGGCATTTGGGACAAGGCTGTAAAGAATAGCGTTTAATGATGTTGAGTAATCTAACCAAGCAATCAAATCTATTTTTTTGTCTACTTATAAGATCTAGGCTAGGGTGTATATAGAGGATCACACAATGTCATTATTAGATTTCATCGATTAGTTGAGCTTAAAGTAAGGAAATGAGGCCTTTTGTTCTTCCCTAGTCACTGTTAGGTGTTTTTTGTATACTTCATGTGTACTTTACTATGCCTCCTTTTAGACGCCTTTAATGCATATTTTCCCCGTTTGCCTATTAAGAAAAAACCTAGCTACATGACAGAATAAAGAGCCTAGACAAAGAATATTCCATTACTAGAATCTATCCAAAAAAAACCACCATATCCTCCCCCTCCTTATTAATTGGCTTTCCTTGCCTCTATAGACAAAACATTCTAAATTGTGCATCTCCCATTCATTTAAAAGCCTAAAAAAACAAGGATTCTAGTGGCTCCCTTCACAAGTCTAGCCCAACAAGTTTGCCACCAACACCTCTTTTCAAATGGTGAAGGCACGAGGGAAGGAGACACACAAAGGCTCCTCACCACACCACCAATCCTTACAAAACTTCACCTTCCTCCTTTTGTCCATAAAAAGGAAAAAAAAAAAAAAGCTCTATTGTCTAAGAAGTCTCACTTCTTCCTAATAGCTTTCCATAATCTGACCCCATATGCATCTCTCACTTCACAAGAGTACCACCCCTTCTTCCTCCCCATATATATCATCTACAACCTCCTTCTAGAGTGCTTCCTTTTTGGAAGCATATCACAAACTTCACTTGCAAATAAGGGCTTTGTTAAGTAAAGAGAGACATGTAACACCTAAAACCCCCTTCCTCTTACATGTGCAAACAATCTACCACTTCACTAGATGTGGTTTTTTCTCTTTAGCTACACATCCCTGTAAGAAATCTCTTTGAAGGTTCTCTACTCTCAATCTAACTTTTCTTAGGATGTTAAACAAAGACATTAAATAGATAAGCGAGCTAAATAATATGCTTTGTATTAGAGTAAGCTTCTCTCCTTTTGAGATATATTTTTCTTTTTTTTCCGTATTGAAAGCCTATTTAAGAACTGCTCTTCCACCCCATCCTAAGCCACCACCAATTTAAAAAGGGCACCCAAAGGAATACCCAAGTAAGTAGTTGGAAATTGTCCCACCCCACAACCAATCTTAGACTCTAACTCCACCACATACTCCACCTTTCCAATTGGAATCAACTCGTTCTTTTCTAAATTTACTTTTAGACCTGAAATGGCTTCAAACCACATTAGCAACCAACATAAGTTGGTAATCTAATATTAAGAAGCCTCACGAAATACAATAGTGTCATTAGCAAAAAGTTGATGGGAAAATTTCAACCCCTCATAGAACTCTTTATCATAAGTGGAACACCTTTGTTTAGCCTCAATGAGTTTTTTACTAAAGCATGTTGCAACTCTTCTTGACTTAACGCACCACCTAGGCCAACACCTAATGCATCTCATGCCACCTCAAAGACTTTTTAAAAATTCGGATGGTTTAAGACAACTACCTTAGTCATTTTGCATTTTATCCCCTCAAATTTTTTTTGAGTGCCTTCATTCCAAGAGAATCTCCCTTTTCTCATGCAATCAATAACTAGAGTCATTATGGTACTAAATCCCTTTTCTCTAACACCAAATGGATGCAGGACAACAGAAGAACATTTTTTTACATAGAAGAGAAATTGGCTAAGAAAGTACTTAATGAGAAGAGAAAAATAAAATTAGATGAAAAATTATGAAAGAACAAGTAAAGCGGCAAAGACAAATTCTTTGAAGATTTTTCAAAACTAGTAATAATACACATTGTTATAATCATCCTTTTTATAAGTAAACGAATACAGTAATCCTAAAAGAAATACAATTTTAATCCTAAATTAAGGTGATAAGAATTGGAACTAAATTAAAATGCTAATTTCAATAAGAATAGAAATCCTAATTTTAAAGCAAATAGGAATCTTAACTTGAGTGCAAATAAGAATCATTCCCATACTCTACATATATTTCCAGAATAAATTTGAAATGAGTGATCTTGATCTCCATCATCATCATAGCAAGAAAGATAGTAGAAAGATTGGAGGATTATTCCTCATTGCATTCTTTGTGGCATCCTAAAAAAAGGAATAAAGACAAAATCTTCAATTTTGTTCACTATTCCCAAGCTAAACAAAGCTTTGTTGTATTTGCTTGTGTGTAGGGTTGAACATTTAAAATTATTTAGAAGTAATAACTTCAATATTATTTTATACATATTAATATGGTCCCACTTTGCATCATAATTGTTTCTTATTACTTACTAGAATACATTTTGTATAGCATGATGCAAAGCATGTCTACAAATTAGGGAGGAAAGAAAAAGGATGAGATATCTTTATAGATAAATAGATGTATGCTTACCTTGTAAAGAAACTTTGAATCTCATCCAGTGACACCAAAATAGCAGATGACTGTGCCAACACATTCACATTCTTGAATCTCACAATAGGAGCCACAACCTTTTCCCGTCCCGGATCTGAGCACATGTATTAAATGCTTTACAATGATAAGAAATAATGGGCCAAGCACTTATCAAGGCTCCAACTAGACCTTGGAAATAAAAAGAGAACAACAAAGTATTGGAAGAGACTACCAATTTCTGTTATATGGTTTTGATGGAAAATGAGGAAAAGGATAACATAAATTAGGGGGATATTCATAGAACTTGAAAGTAATCCTTTTTTTTTTTTTTTTTTTGCAGGGGGAATACAAATAACAAAACATTATCTTATATATATAACAACAATTTATTTGATTAATTGTAAGTATATTAGAATATTTTATTAAACTATTTTAAAATAAAAAGTATAGTAGACAAATAAAAATAATAATGAACAAATCAACATAATAACATGGTCACATATAATGCATATAAAATAACATATGTATGTATGTATGTATGTATTATTACAATATTATTTTTATATATAAACTTTTAATCATATGTTTTACATTGACCTTTTTGTTAGTGAAAACTTAAAAACAAACAAGAGTTTGCAGATTTCATTTTCTAAATAAGTCTTCACTTTTCTTAACAAGAAAAAAGTTTTCCAAACCAAATGCAACTTTATGCACTTTTAAATTCCTTATTCTCTATATAAAAGCGAGAAAAAAATTAAAATAAAATAAAACCACAGAGAGAAAAAAAACTTAATGAGCTTGAACCTTTTTTTTTCCCTAATTCCCTTCACTTTTTCTTTCTTTGCATTTGTCCTCCTTATTCTCTTTTCCCGCAAACTTTACATGATCACTATCAAGCCTAAAAATTATGCATGCATTAATTTTTCTTTCTCTCCGTAAAGGGGAATAAAAATGGAGAACGATCAGAGAAAATTTAGAAGCTCAAACTAATTTTTTTATTATCATACTTTTTTTTTTCCTTTTTGCTTTCCTTTTTTTACTTGTTTTCCATGACTCAAAACAAAGCCTCAAGAAAAAGGTCAGTTTCCCGAAAATTCTGATGAAGCAAATTACTGCAAGCAAATGATGTACTCTTGAGTACAACTTACTTGAACAACCAATCTCCCCAGAAAGGTTGAGTAAACGAACACAAGGATATCCATCAACAACCATGTACATTGACTTCTCAAGATCAGGAACCGACTCTAGAGACCTCATCGCTTCTTCAGCTGTCCAAAGGCAAAACCAATTCGATTCAGAAACACATAATCAAAGTAAGAAACAATAAGAAACATTAACTATAAATATTAGTCTGATAAACAAATAAAAAAAATCATTGAATTTTAAAAGCTAAAGCCCTAGATGTGAAATTTGAACATTTTGCATCAAGAAACCCCAGAACCAATTATTCAATTGCCTCACTAACGGGCTACAGTCCAATATAAAAAATTCCGTCATATTCTGAAATTTGCTTCCTAAAAAAGCTCAAAACAACTAATTATTTGTGTGTTGTATTTAGAAATTGCAGTGTTTAATCGGAAGCTGTAAGTGTACAGCGTGGAGATTGAAGCCAACTCACCAAGGAGAGGAGGATGAAGCTGAGCGACGAAGAAGAGCAGAAGAAGGTAGATGAGGTTGGACTCCATGGCGAAGACGAAGAGATTGTCAGAAACTCAGAAACCCTAAACCATGGCGGGCACGTTCTAGTTCTAGCTCGAAGAACCGAGAAGAGTAAACCCCTCTCCTTATTCTCTCCCGGTTTCTGAATGGTTGACTGACTGATTCAGAGATTTTGGGAGCAAATGCCAAGTTAGGAAATGGTATGTGACTGGCATTTCCCGGTCACCAGTTGTCGATCCATTTTGCTCGTGATGGTTGTTGGGCTAGGCCAGGCCCACCTACGACCTATCTGGTTTCACTGGAGAGTTCAAATGGGTTGGTTTGATAACTCCTCCTCAAAATATATTTTTATAACATAAAACTGACTTAAAAAAGATACTTAATAAAATTTTAATAGAAAATAATTCTTAAATTTATTTTAAAAAATAAATTTGAGATATTTTTAATTATTTTTTGTAGAGTGTTTTGCAAGATAATTAAAAATATAAAATTTATATTAAAAAATCTTTGTATTATATACAAGTATACAGTATTTTTCTAGAGAATGAGTCAAGAATTTAAGATTATTGAAAATTATTTTTAGGTACGTTTGGTAACATTTACAAAAATAAAAAAAAAATTTAATTATTTTTAAAAACAAAATTTTGTTTAAAAACTTGAAATGTATTTTTTTTTAAGCAAAAAGACCTATTTTCATTGAATTTAATCATACCAAAATACCAAAATATGCTTGAGGAAAGCAAGCAACTAACTTTTAGTACAGAGTTTTGTTAGCTACTTGGAAGCTATTTTTTCTTCTCTCTTTCTTATTCGTACAACGAGTTGGTTTTCTTCTTTTATATAGCGATATGTGCGTTGAATTTTCAAATCGGCATTGACGATGATTGCAAATTTTTTGCTAAATTCCAATTCAAAGATCACGAGTTTTATCTACCATATTCAGGTATGGATCTGCGATAGTACCTTTTCGTAAATGGTACTCCAACAAAGAATATTGAATCAAAAGATACCTGCAGGAGGTGCCCGATTGGCAAGTGCCTATTTTTTGTGCTACCAATCACCCCACTCCCTCTCCCTAGTCCCAAGGTTATTTTTGGAGAAGTATAGGACTATGGGTCTTTTCGATGATCTAATGTCTAAAACCCAGTCTAAGCGTTTGACTTTAACCTTCTGTTAAGGTTCAAAGATGCCTAAAGGCACTTGATGATCTTCAAGGCCTGAGGCAGTTAATGGGGTGCACCACATTGTATGGTTGAGATGTTGCCATGTCACTCAAGAGATCAAACCCTCAATAGAAACCACCATTTTTCAAAATGCTCTTTTATTATTGTTCTCTCTCATTCGATGATTGCTTTGCTCCTTAATTGCAGCGTCTCTAATCTGGTAAGGTCTTTTTCACTTTGCATATATTTTGCATTTATTGTTATCAGCATGCTTATATCCATATTCTCAACAATGTCGAAAAGGAAAAGGAAAAAGATGAAGTCATCTAGTTCTATAGAAGAGTTTCAGGCGGAGTTTAACATCCCTATGTTGATCGGGCTTAGGTTTTTAGAGGAGAATGATGTGAATTTGAAAGTAGCCCTGTGGAGGATGAACTGTTTTTACCGAAGGGATACTTCGAGGCAGGTCTAAGGTTGCCCCTTTTTTCATTGTTTAGAGACCTTGCTCACCATTTGCAGCTAGCACCGAACTCGTTTTATGTCAATATCATTCGCTTGATTATGTCTATGGTCGTACTAGACCATATAAAAGGTTTGCATATCTCAGCAAGAGATATCATGTATATTTATCAAGCTAAAAGATCTTGCATTCTGTATGAATGGTACTTGTTCCCTCAGAGTGGCATGGGTGGTTTCATCATTGGTGGTATTTCCACAAACAAAGAGGTAAACCGAGAAATCGTTGTTGTGTCTGGTCATTGGGAGTTTGGGGCTTCCAAACCAGAAGGGCTCCTAAGGGCATCTTGGGTAAATGGCATTCCAAGTAAGTATTTCAAACTTCTATTTCGTGTTTTTGTTGTGGTTTGGGGTTTTTTGCGTTCTTGACAAAAAAAACTTGACTAGAGGATATTGAAGTTCCCACTCTAGAAGATTCACACTAGGAAGAAATTATGGGGTGGTTTCGAATAGACGTTGGATTGCGGGATCAGAAATTATTGTTAAAACCCTCTAAACTTTATGCCACATTTGTATCACATGGGTTGATTTCAATTGTACCTTGTTTATCTTTTATAAAGACTAAAAATGGATCTTCTTTAGAGAAGAAATTTTCTCTTTCGCTTTCTCCTCGAGTTGATGATCGACTAAAGAGGAAAATATGGGCTTCTTCTGTGACAAAAACCTTTTCAAAAGGTAAGTCTCAAAATATAGAATCTAGCACTATGGGTGCCTCTTTGGCTCACAATATTCCAGGCAAGAGTCGATCCAGTGGCCGCGTCACTAGATCCTACATAGGTACTTTAGCGGGTAAAGTACCATTTACATTGTCAACTACCTCGATTGAGTTTACTGACATAGCCGATGAGGGAAAAGGTCCTGTCTAAGAGCCTGGCACTTTAGAGGCACATGCGGCTAAAAGGCGAAGTCTTAAAGAAGTGTTTTCTTCTATTCCATTCCTGTTTAGTCTGAAACAACAAAAATAAATAAACGGCGAATCTATAATTGGCGAGGATCTTCTCCCAACAATCCATGCCTCTAAGCAGTTGTCTTCCCTTGAGGACATTAGAGCCCTTGCTAATATATCTTATTTGGTTATAATGGATAAATCTATTGGCTTGAGTTACCAGGTATCACTTTGTTTGATAATGTAAACTTTCATCTTTGAACCCCCTTATGTTGAAGTACACCTCTTTATTGGTAGACTCTTCAATTTGGCTTAGAAATGTGTCGGCGCCTCACTGCCATGGGTGTAACTCAAATCGACTTAAGAGACCAAGTCAGAAAATCCACTCTATCGACAAGCGAAACATCAAATAAATTGTCTTTGGCTGAGACAAAAGTTACTCATTTGGAAGCTCAAGTCACATTTCTAACCAAAGAGAAAGAAGAACTGAGTGATTTTCTAGAAGACACTCATCATGCAAAGATGATGTATGGGGTTGACTTGTATCAATTACAAGAAAATTGGTTAAAAGATAAAGAAGAGATCCATAGCAAGGTGTTTAACTAACTAACAAATGATCTTTTGGTCTATGATGAACAAAATACAAAATGAGGAATACATGCTTGGATGGAGCGAAGCGCACCTAAAATTAGAAATTAAGACCTTTGATCCACCAGAATTTGGGACTAATAGCAAATCAAATGGTGCTTCTGGCCAATTTTTTTATTAGCAGTACACCTTTGGGTATGGGGTAGACCTTACCAGGTCTAAGATAGAGGTATTCATCATGTTTTTCTTAATTTCTCTTACATGTTCTGCTCATTGGTTGATATCTAATCTCATTATGCTGTTATAGGGATTGGGTTTGGATGATTCATTTGGCTTGGTGAAAGAAACGAAAGTGCCCTCAAATGTGTCTAGTGGTGATAAGCAAGTTCCTACGGAGGTACCTGAAGTTGGTAAGGTTGTGACAAATTCGAGTGTGCCTTATAGAGATATAGGTGATTCGTCAAAGTCAGTTGTTAGACCTTCCTTACAGGATGCAGGTTCATCTTCAAATCCCCCCACGCCATAACCTTCTTGATTATAGGATGATAGTGCATTCTTTTAGCTTAAAATGGAAAAAAACATATAAGTAATTAACTCATAGAGATTATGCATTCTTATATCAGATGTGAACAAATACCTAAATTAGGAAGTTGGAGATATACATCGTAAGCTAACATGCTCAAATTAATTTCCATTCAGGAAATGCCAATTGACAAAAGTCGGATGCAAAAGTCAAAAGTGAGCCTAAAAATATGATAATGGTGTTTTAGAGTTCTTGGAATTTGCATTTAGCACTATCAGATAGTGTAATTTCGTGTTTACTCAGATCAGTGAATTGGATTATATTATTTAAAGTACTATAGCAACTAGAAATGATAAAAAGTAGTTGTACTATATCACAATTTGTTTACAAATTATGCTCTTATATGCTTGCATAAAACATTAGATTTTCTGTTCAAGTATCATTGTGTGACAAAAATTTCTTTTCTTACATGTCTAAGACTTTTAAGTTGTAAAAGAGTGGAAATAGTTCTATTAATGAACTACTTTCAAGTTGACAACTTCTTGATTTGTTTAGCATGTGGTTAAGGTTTTTTTTTTTTGTCTACAAATGATACTTAAACTGTTCGATTGGATAGTATAAGAAAACATAATATCCATGAAGTTGCTCTTTTATGCTTTGGTTTATTATTTAGAAATTTTGGAAGTTTTTCCTTTTGTTCTTTGGGTGCATATTTGGATAAGGTCAAATAATATACGTTACCCATTTTGTGTACTTGGAGAATTATGGGGAAATGCTTCCAAAATTTTTTTAAAATGAAAAAAAACCATATAAGTAATTAACTCATAGAGATTATGTATTCTTATATGGGATATGAACAAATACCTAAATTAGGAAGTTGGAGATATGCATCGTAAGCTAACATGCTCAAATTAATTTTCATTCAAGAAATGCCAATTAACAAAAGTCGGATGCAAAAGTCAAAAGTGAGCCTCGAATATGATAATGGAGTTTTAGAGTTCTTGGAATTTGCATTTAGCAATGCACCTTGAAGTGATAGTTTACCTTGTCCTTGTGTTCGTTGCAACACTTTGGGATAGTTAGGAACTATGTTCTTTGGGTAATGCATGGTGAATACAAGTTTAGTGACTTAATCAATATTATAAATGACTTTGAGAATCAACAAGATGATGATATGCATGGATTATTACATGATGCATTTGGGTTGCTAAACACTAATGATATATTGGAACAAAATGATACTTCACATATTGATCCTAACCCTGAACAACCAAATGAGGAAGCAAAAATGTTTTATAAGTTGTTAGGGGATATAGAACATGAATTGTATCCTGGTTGTACCAAATTCACTAAGCTATCATTTGTTATAAGGTTGATTCACATTAAATGTCTTAATGGATGAAGTAACAAGTTCGTAACAATGTTATTAGAACTATCGAAGGAGACACTTCCTGGAGGTTAGAATTTGCCCACCAATTACTACGAAGCAAATAAAATACTTCATGAATTTGGACTTGATTACAACAAAATAGATGCATGTTCACTCAATTGCATTTTGTTTACAAAGGAATATGCAAATGTTGACAATTATATAAGATGTGGCACCTCTAGATGGAAGAATGTTAGGTGTGATTCTAATGATTTAATAAAAAATTCAAAGGATAAGAAAATTCCTGCTAAGGTTTTACGACACTTTCCTATAATACCAAGGCTTCAAAGATTGTTTATGTCTTTAAAACCAGCTTCCCACATGAAGTGGCATCTACAAGGTCATAGTACAAATGGGAAAATGAGACATCTTGTGGACTGTTTATCTTGGAAAAAATTTGATATGTTGCATCCTCCTACATTTGCATTAGAGTCTCGCAATGTTAGGCTTGCGTTAGCTAGTGATGGTTTCAATCTATTTAGCAACATGTCTTTTGCTGATAGCACATGGTCAGTTGTACTCATCCCTTATAACTTACCACCATGGATGTGCATGAAGCAATCATTTTTCATGTTATCGTTGCTTATTCCTAGACCAACTACTCTAGAAAATGACATTGATGTATACTTACAACCCTTAATAGATGAGTTACAAGAACTATGGGAGCATGGGGTTGATACATATGATGTTGCAACTAAACAAAATTTTTGCATGCATGTAGCTATATTATGGACGATTAATGAATTTCTTGCATGTGCAAACCTTTTAGGGTGGAGTATTAAAGGGCAATATGTTTGCCTTTGTTGCAATAAAGAAACTTGCCCTTATTGATTGCAACATGGGAGAAAATTTTGCTACATGGGCCATTGTCAATTTCTTCCAACCAATCATAGATTTAAATGTGATAAGAGGTCTTTTAATGGCAAAAGACTAACATAACAACTAAGAGGAAAAGGGAAAATGCTACACATCATCACAATTGGAAAAAAAAAGTATTTTCTTTCAATTGCCATATTGGAAAACACTTATTTTGCATCATAATCTAGACGTGATGCATATTGAGAAAAATGTGTGTGACAATATAATTGAGACATTGTTGAATATTGAAGGAAAAACCAAGGACAACTGAAATAGTCTATGGACCCTCATTTTTTTCACGTGCGTTCCCACTTGATTGGCAAGACTTGCTTTAGATTTAAGGAAAAGTTATGTTTTATAAAAATTTGAAGTCACCACTTACTTTTATTTATTTTAAAAGGGGAAATCAGTAAGAAAAAAACCCCTAGAATGACTCCTGACTTTTGGAAAAGCTGTCTGTGAAAAACTCGAGTCTGGGTTTGGGGATCAAGTTACCTATCGAAAAGGTACCTCCAAAGAGATAGCATTCTTTTAAGCCCTAAAGAGGTCTCTACTACCTAGTTTGAAGAAAGTATGACAATTAATCAATTGATTAAAGATATCTAGGTAAGGTTAAGGTGATTTCAAAAGTCTACTAATTCTAACAAGCCAAACAAGGATTAAAACCACAATCATAATCATAGAGAATGGATAATATACATACCTGGATCTTAACTTAAATGATATCACAAAACACCAAAGTTTGTTCAGGTATTATATCACTCAACATGCATTTTATAAGAGGAAATCAAATAAACATCAAGGCACCCTAAGTCAATATCAAACATGGATACAGTTTCCAATGACATACATATTCATGGAACTTTGAAATAGGAAGATAGAGAGCATACCTGAGTAGCAAGCATCAACGCTTCTATAAAAATGAGGTTAATTCAAAAATAATAATAATGAGATTAAAGAATAATAAAAAACTAAACCTATATACTTAGCATGTCTCATATCAAGGAAATTTCACAAGCATATTCAAAAGTGACCAAATTATCAAAAACAAAGGAATTATCATTAACGGGGTAGAATATCGGTTCATAAAATAAACTCCAAATAAATATCAAGAAAGATTATATGGCCAAAATAAAAATTAGGTAACATCTTTAACATGTCAAGATTAACATCCAATAGGCCAAATTAATCAATTACATTCCAATTAATATCAAATTTATTCACAAATGGGCTACTTCACATAAAAATTAGTGAATGATTAGAACAAAAGACTCTACAAGATAAATCTAAAACAAATATCTAGAAGTTAAGTTTTGTGATGTAAATTTTAAGAGAACATCTCCTATATGTCTAGTTTATCAACCTAGTAACTAAATTAATTAATTAGCCCTCATTTAGTACCATATTTCATAATGATGATAATAGGTCCAGAACATGGCATCTTTTTAAGGTATTCAACAATTGATTTTTCTAATTAACTTAGAGAAGTCCTAAAATCATAAAAAATTTAGAAAACTAGATTAATATGTATATTTTATATGAAAAATAATCACAAGGCAATATCACATTCATAACATATTTAAAAATAAAGAGATATCTCTCAGCTCTAGAAGAGCACTTGTGTAGTGGGTGCAAGAAAGGAAAATTATATCTTTCAATTGGGAAAACTATTTTCAATCTTTTATATGTATAAAATTAATTTCAAGAAGTCTAAAATCAAGCAAAAAAAAAAAAAAAAAAAATCAAATCAAATCAAATTTACAAAGATATCTGATAATTTATTTTTACAAAAACACTTTAAAAGTGTTCAGAACTGGGTAAAAACAAAACCAACTAAAGTACTCATTCATATCTTCCATTCCAAATGTGCTTTTTAACTAAAACAGAGTTCTAAATTTGAGTTAAAGAAGTCTAACATACCATACAATCACTGGAAATTTTTAGAAACATCTTAAATAGATCAAATCAAATTTTCTTTTCAAAGACGGAGTAAATTGAACAAGCTTAAAAATGTGCATAATGACATGAAAACAATTTGAGCTAATCACCTTAAATTCTAAAATGTATGTGAACTAACTAGGATCAATCAAAAGCTAATGCTAACAATCTTAAAACATAAAAAATGACATAGAATTAATTAATATAATCAAATTAAATTTTAAAAGAAACTCTTAAACTAAAATTAAAAATAATCAATCAAAAACTAATGTTATCAACTTGAAATTATGAATATAATGACATAGAATCAATTAATCTAATCAAATAAAACTAATCCAATACAATTTTAAAGCAACACATGAATTAATTAAAATAAATCTAGAAACTAAAATTTAAAAAATGATAATGACATAAAACCAAGAAAATAAAAAAAACTAAATTTTAAAGATTTGGAAACTAAATTGAATCAATCCAAAAGAAAAAAAAATTGCAATAAGATAATGAAACATAATCAATATAAAAGATCTAACATCCAACTTAGTTAAAAAAAAAAACAATAAACAAAACTCTAACTTTTAGTTGAATTAAAAAAAATAAAAAACTAATAAACAAAAGTCTAATTTTTAGTCTAATTAAAAAAACTAATGAACTAGTAATAAAAAGAATCAAAACTAAAGAGCAAAAAAACCCACTTACCTTTTCAAATAGGTGCGTAGATTGTGGCAATGTTTCCAAGTTGTACGTGTGTGGTCATTCCAAGATGTAGCCTCCACTTTCATTCTTTATTGGTGCAACCTGCCTTTCATCTTATGGTGCGTCATGTAGAGACATTCTGAGGTGCAGCTGGTTATTTTCCCTCAAAGTTGTAGCCCACGTGGAGGTGTGTTGGACTATGCGGTTGCCATATGCTAAGAGGTAGCCCGTTTTTTCTCTCATAAAATCTAGGTAGCATCTTCTTTATATCCTAATTGGTGCATGCCTCTTTTAAAATTCTGGTAGTGATTACTACTAAAAAAGTGCTATTTTATAGCTTGTAATTAACTTTTTAAAACACTTTTGAGTAATAGTTGTTAACTTTTAACTCACTTGGCATGTTAAGGACTCTTGCAATCATTTCTAATCAAATTGTGTTAAGTTTGGGTGTTTTTGATGGTTTTTTTTTTTTTTTTTTTTTTTTTTTTTTTTTTTTTATCACCAAAGCAATCCAAGAATGAGGAAGATCTTTGTATGGTTCATGGCAAAGCAAGTTGAAGCTCAAATTCATGAAGAAACTAAGCTTTGGAGCTTCATAACCCTTTGCCAAAGCCAAACGAGGATGCAAAGAGGAAAATCACAGAAGAAATCAACCATCCAACAATTTTGCAAGTTGTGGAATTCAACTTGCGAAATTTTCGCAACTTGCAAAATAGGAAGAGGAAAGGAATCGCTGCAGGACAGAGAACTGATAAGTTGCAGGACAATTTTGCAACTTGCGAAATGGACAATTTCAACTTGCGAAATTTTCGCAAGTTGCAATTGAACTTGTGAAATCCACCTGTAATTTGAGATATTTACGCATCGACTCCGTTTGATATTTATCTTCAGATATTTGTGTGTAAATCCCTATTTTCTCCTTGTAACCCGCCAATGACAAGTTTTCTTGGTTGGGAAGTTAGCAAGAGGGGTGAATAGCCCGTCTTTATAATATCTATTGTAATTTTCTTTTAAAAAGAGAGATTTGTCAGGAGTTTCTGAGAGAGAGAGAGAGAGAGACTTTGGTATAGTTTTCAGAAAGTAATACACAGAGCTTTACTTTACCTTACCTACTCATTTGTTTTCTCTTTTATTTTTATTTCTAGCAAATCAAACTCTGAGGATGTTTTCCCAGAGGATGAGTGGCTAGGCTTTTTGTTTCTTGGAGTGAAGGAAGCTAGGTAAGGTTCCGAATGCAAAAGTGGAAATTTCGTTGTTTCAGTTTTTAATGAAAAGAAAGTGTGACCAGTTAATGGTTTTATCTTTTTAGTTAACTTAAAATCCCTTAAAATCACTTGGGCCAACACTTGGTAAGGCAAGTGGACTCCGTCCATAGAGATCCGCTAGTTTATCTCTTGCGAGCCTCTAGGAGGTGGTTTAAAGGTAGGATTATCTAGAATAGCCAACACTTGGTAAGCTTTTGGACTCCCAAGAGACATCCATTAGTTATCTCCTACGAGCTTTTGACGGGTAATCCAAGGTTAAGAATCACCCTGAATGGCCAATACTAGGTGAGAGGTATGAACCATTGCAAGATGATTCAGTGACAAGGATTTAGTGTTTGAAACCATTAAGGGGAAGCATCTGTACCACACTGGTTCGGGAAATAACTATATGTTAAATCCCCAATGCGAGGAAAAAATCCAAGTGACCGGAATCTCCCTTTTTGTATAAGAAACCTGAGTCTAGTGATCTAAAGCTCCAAGAAGCACTTTTTTTATAAGTAATTTCAGTTACTTTATTTTTGGTTTCACTTAAAACTAACATTTTCAAACATACTTATGTTTTCATTGAAAGCTAACCTTGAAAAGAAAAAGCACCAATCCAGTTTTTGGAACTAATATCAGTTGTAATTTGAAAACCCATCCCTGTGGACGATTCTAGAGCCACTATGCTATGCTAGCTAATGCTACCCTAGTATATGGTGAAATAGGTTTATAAATTTTGTTGATTACTCCCGTCTGAGGACCGAAAATCAAAGTACACCAGTTGATTGAACACCAATCAACAGGGCATACACCAGTTGGGCACGAATCAAATGGCGCCGTTGTTAGGGATGGTGCCAACTTTATAGTGATATAACCTTTTCCTAAACACTTGTGATCTTCATCACAAGTTTGGTGACTTTTTTTTTACTAATTCTTTTTAATTATTTTTTTTACTTGTTTATATTTTAGCAATCTTTTAATTTAATTTTTAGTTAATCTTAGTTTTTTTTAGTATTGTTTTCTTTTGTTTTCTTTGTTTTTGTTACAGTTGTTACTAGTTGTGTATGCCATATTAGATACGAGACAGTGGAGGAAGACTTGTGAAAATTGAAACACCTCTTGAAACAAAATTGGAATTGCGCTTAAACATCATGGAAGTTGCACCTGAAGATTAGCATAGTCACCATGGTCAACAAGACAATCCCAATGCATTCAGATCAATGAGGGACCGCATGCATCCACCTTGTATGAGTGCACCATCATGCATAGTGCCTCTTATAGAGCAGCTAGTAATCAGATCGCATATTGTGCCACTTCTACCTACTTTCCATGGGATAGAAAGTGAGAATCCCTACGCGCATATCAAAGAATTTGAAGATGTTTGTAATACATTCCAAGAGGGAGGAGCTTCAATCGACTTGATGAGGCTAAAGCTATTTCCTTTTACTCTGAAGGATAAGGCCAAGATTTGGCTTAATTCTTTAAGGCCAAGGAGTATCCGAACTTGGACTGATTTGCAAGCTAAATTTCTCAAGAAATTTTTCCCTACTCATAAGGCCAATGGCTTGAAAAGGCAAATTTCAAACTTCTCAGCTAAGGAGAATGAGAAATTCTATGAGTGTTGGGAGAAATACATGGAAGCTATCAATGCTTGTCCTCACCATGGCTTTGGTACATGGCTATTAGTGAGCTACTTTTATGACGATATGTCTTCCTCAATGAAGCAACTCTTAGAGGCTGTGTGTGGAGGAGATTTCATGAGTAAGAATCCGGAGGAAGCCATGGATTTCTTAAACTATGTTGCTAAGGTTTCAAGAGGATGGGATGAATCGAACATGGGAGAAGTGGGAAAAATGAAGTCTCAACCAAATGCTCTTAATGCTAAGGCTGGGATGTATACCTTAAACGAAGATATTGACATGAAAGCAAAAGTTGCAGCTATGACAAGAAGATTGGAGGAGCTAGAACTGAAAAAGATACGTGAAGTGCAAGCCGTTTTTGAAACATCAGTGCAAGTCATGCCTTGTTCCATTTGTCAATCTTATGAGCACTTGGTGGATGAGTGTCCTACAATTCCAACTATTAGAGAAATGTTTGGAGGTCAAGCGAATGTTATTGGACAATTCAAGCCTAATAACAATGCTTCATATGGAAATACCTACAATTCAAATTAGAGGAACCATCCAAAATTTTCCTGGAAACCAAGACACTTCAATACATGTAACCAGGCCAAGCATCTCAACAAGCTTCAAATCTTGAGCAAGCAATAGTGAATCTAAGCAAGGTCATGGGTTGGAAACTAGAAATCCATCAAAGCTCAACTCAGTCAAAGAATTGACAGTGTAGAGAATACGTTGAGTAAAAGGATGGATGGAATGCAAAATGATCTATCTCAAAAGATAGATAATCTCCAATACTCAATCTCAAGGCTCACCAACCTTAACACAGTGCAAGAGAAGGGAAGGTTTCCTTCTCAATCTCACCAAAACCCCAAGAGTATTGATAACCCGAATCTTGGTAGCTTGGCATGTAAGGGTATCAACAAAATTTATACCTAAGGTCCTTACACTAAAGTAGCAAAGCTACTATAGCATAATGGCTCTAGGATCGAACACTAGGAAGGGTTTTTACTTTAACTGGTGAAGTTCGGAGGATGGAGTGAACTTTTCTTAATAAAAATTAGGTTAAGATGAAAACATAAAAAGATGAAGGTGTTGCAAACTAAACTAACATGAAAATAGGTTAAAAGATGGAAAAAGAAGTTTCTCAAAGCTTTGGATAGCCATGCTTAACTCACTGTGTAAAAATGGAGATTTTGGGACTTTTCACCTCGAGTTGGGGAAGCAACTAAGGTGATGCTTACTTCCCGAACCGGTATGAGTTTAACAACTGAGTTTTAGTCCTTGAAAACTTACAAAAATGGTAGCTGAACCTCATAAATCTTCTTTTATTGGTATAGGTCATCTCCTCGACTTGCAATACAATGGCTCGTAGGAGATAACTAATGAACGTCAGTGGATCTAACAATAAGAATCCACTGAGACCAAAAGGTTATCAAGTATTGGCCATTCAAAGCAAGTCAGAGGGATTAAAAGCTTTACTTTAAATGAAAACATTTATGACGCTCAGCTACGTACATTTATGGCTTGGAAATCTCCATCCTGACATAGGAGCTTCACATGGCATCCATTACTTCAAGAAACTAAAAGGTTTTAGCCTCTCATCCTTGGGGATTTCATCCTCCAAGGATGTTTGGCTACTAAGAAAATGAGAAAGAACAGAGAAAAGAAGCGTATGAACAAAAGTGCTCTTATAACTTATAAGGTTACAGGTTACAAGATGATCGTGTCTGAGGCTCTTCACCTCTATTTAAAGACAATAAAAAGCTAAATTACAAGAGCTATTACAAAAGCAACGTTTTCATTGGTTGATTATAAGGGTAAAATAGGTATTTACAAAGCTAAAAGTCAAGCAAAATATCTTGGAGAACCGGCAGTGGAATATCATCAACAGCGTCTCAAAACAGGGGATTTCAAAGGCATTTCGCAAAGGGGGAAAATGAAAGGTCCAAATTCACCTTGCGAAATTGGTCATTTGGCATGGTGAATTGCCTCCCCTTGCGAAATGGTGTTCCCATTGCTTGTGCTCGTGTTTCCACTTGAAATTCAAGCCTGTAAACGTCCAAAATCCTTGCTTAACTCGCCCAAGTAGCTCCTCCATCAATTAGCATGCTTGAATTGGTTCATAAGCTGATGAAAAACATGTAAACTTGCCACTAAAAATGGTTAGAACTAATTACTAAGGAGCTTAATGAATTAATTAGGTTAAATGAATATGATTACTACTCAAAGGTGCTTAAAACCCTTATAATTAGGTCTACAAAATAGCACTTTTCGGTAGTAATCACACCCCCAACCGACTCATTGCTAGTCCCTTAGCAATGGAGGAGATAAAAACTAAGCAAACATAATAATATACATAAAAGAGGTCATGCAAATCACTCCAAAAAATAATTGAGTGGCATGACTGATATCAAGACACATCTCACATGGTGAACTAAAGATATGAAGATTCAAAATGCAATAGGAGTTGTCAAAGCTAAAACTTAAACAAAAAGTACAAAGAGTGGAGATTATGCAATTAAGTATCAAAAGAATCTCTACTCTCAAGGTTCCGGATCAAACTCTTCCATAATGAGCTAAGTGTTAATGAGATTAACTTCCGGATATAGTATGTACAACTATCTTCTCCCCCCAACCTAAGCTTTTCTCGAACTTTGGAAAAATTAACCAACTCTTAATAGGTTAGGAACGCACCTTCTCATTCACAATTCTTTTTACTCACTAAACTTAACCAATTCACTTATGTAGCAAGCAGAGGATAGATGACTCCCAACCAATCAAGGTTTAGGGCATCAGGTTTCAAAGGCTTTCTCCACCCCTTCGGATCATGCTTAGGTTTCAAGGAAATAATAGAAACTTATTCTTTTTTTTTTCTTTTTTTTTTAAAGACTCATTGGTCTTTTTGAGGTGTACCAACACTATTAAAAAGAGGTTAAGTAATGAACCAAGTCAAAATTTTCCTAAGCTTAGAGGGTGAGAAAGTTTTACATCATATATTCGAGATCTAATGTGCACGGTGTGTGTAAAGCTTGAAATGGAAGAAATAAGTTCGAAATCAAAGAGGGCTTCAATAGATTATCAACTTTGAAAACGTAAAACAAACTCTAAGACTTAAGTAATTAAGTTAAAACTCGACTTATCCTATTTTATTTTGAGAAATTATCTTTAACAACCATAGAGAATGAAACAAAAAATTTTGAAAAAGGTCAAAAACTACTAAATCAACAAAATAACTAACTAAAATAGGAAATACTTACTTCCTCAACTCTCCCCCCAACCGAGATGAACATTGTCCCCAATGTTTCTATCGAAAAGGACGAGGAAGGAATGATATACCTTATGGTGATGTGGCATTCAAGGCGTGTGAGTGCATCCACATGTTTCAAAAACCATAAGAAACGTGAGAGAGGAAATAAGATACAAAAAATGATGCTTATATAAACTGAGAAAGTTGAGTACAAGATATAAGCATGAGGTACATACAATCTCAGAATATAAAACATGTATCATAAACAAAAAAACATATACAAAATGGAGATAGAAATATCCAATCATGGATGTGGCTCCTGAGGTGGAGGAGGTGATATGCCCAGGTGATGGTGGATCTAAGAGAGCATGGCGGAGTGCTGGTCTAAGATAGCTGTATGCTGAGCCTGATGTGTCTGTATGGTATCCATCTGTCGTCTGATGGCCTGCATCTCACGGACTAAGGTGGCCTGAGAGGCGCTCAATGAGTGAAAGGACGACATGAGAGCTCTGAACTTTGTAGCGGAGATAGTGATGGATGGCCCGGCTAAAGACTCAGCATAGGCTGGAGCAGGAGTGATTGGTGGTGCGGGAGTATCAGTAGTGCAAGTCACTGGAGTAGGTACTGAAGAAGAAGGCTCTGTGGTATGTGGGTCCTGCTCTGGTGATGTCTGTACTATAGGTGCTGAGGCTGCTGGAGAATCTGGAGGCGCGGGAGCTAATGGTCTAGGTATACCCTGGTCCATGGGTGAGCGGTCTAAGAACTGGGTCCAACTCTCACTGGTAAAGAGCTCTTGACAATGATGACGACGCTCTAGGTGAGGCTGAGAAGGGTATCCCATATCCTCTAAGACCTGAGAGATCAGCCTCGGAAATAAGAGTGGAATAGTACCAGCTCTGCGTAGGCGCTTCCTATGCACCTTTTCCTCAAAATAGGTAAGAGTAACCATGACTAGATGGTGGGGTCCAAAGTAGAATCCCTCAGAGATGCGGTAAAGCGCATCTAGGATAGCACCTCTCCTCTGGACGACATGCTGGAGTGGAAAAAGATTGGTGCGGAGCACCAAATCTATAAGTAACATCTGTGGAGGAAGCTCTCTCCTCAAAATGGTCCTACCAGTGACTCGACTCCTGATAAGGTAGACACCATGTCGGGCTCTGAATACTGAGACCAATGCCGAAAGGAACCAAGGTCCTCAGGGATAGGCGGAAAATGCATAGAGGCGGCTATATCTCGGGCCTCTAAAATACCATGTTGGCCATCAATCAAAAAATGAATGGCTATGGGGTCCTGGACGCCTCTAGTAGTCATAGTCTGGTAGAAATCTAAGACTACCCTAGGGTAATAGAAGGACCTAGGAGTCATAAATGGCTCGATGTGGTACCTCTGCAGAAGGCGGTATGACTCCTCTAGCTCTGGTAATAGGCAGAGAGTCTCATGCTCCATACAGATCTCATCGTGAAATGACCTATCTTTGATATCCGTGTTTCTTGGGAGGGGTGGCCCTGCTATCATAGGCCGCTTGAGGACCTCTGCTAGGTGTGAAGAGCCTGGGATAGTAGATGCTGGAGGTGATGGAGGGGCTCTGGAGGACTCGCCTGGTCCTGAAATCCTAGTCCTCTTAGGTGGAGGACTGCTCACAAGGGGTGGCACTGGTGCCCTGGAAGACCCAGATGATCGTCTGGTCCCGTACCCGTGCTGAGTAGAGGGAACTGGGGTCTGGGCAGGCTGAGATGGTGTAGAACGACCACCTCTTTGTGAGTGGGCCCCACGCTGACTGGCTAAAGAGGATGCCCCCCTATGTCCGTACCATGGTATAAATATTGAAATAAGACTGAAAAGCACGAAAAATAGAGCATCCCAGGGGTAAAGTGTCAAAAATATAGTTGAAATGGTAACCAGTGCAAAATTTGCAAGGCATGAATAGTGGTTGCTAAATTTGGCAACGGGCACTATTCATGCAGCACTATTCATAGGCACTATTCACCTTCTTCTCCAATGCTTACTTTGAATTTGAATTTTCATTTTTAACGGTTTAAACTTCAGAAAAAGGGTATGGTTTTAATGGAAACATGATTCTAAATGCAATGGAGTAAGTTTGGGAGCCTAAAACACATTGCAAGATAGAGATTTTTGCAAAAATGGTGGCCGGCCATGTGGGTCTTTGATTTGAAAAAAATGGATTTTTGAAATGGTTTTAGTGGATGAAAATGCATGTTTATGGTTCCTAAAACATAGAAATGACATAAACAAGCAATTTAAGGAGCCAAAAATGGAGAAAAATGAAAAATTACTCACCTTGGAACAATGAAGCACGCGGCCTAGAGAGGAAATGCAAGGGGAATAGTGTTTTATGCATGAAAAATGAAGTTGAGAAGGCTTTTAAAAAGGGTTTTTGGCCATGAAATTTTTTTTTTTTGAAAATTTGTCAAAGTACGGGGATGAACTGAGGAGTGTTAAAACTACAAAATTGAAGTTTGAAAATGAATTTAAAAAAAATCAAATCCTTGGTAAGCATGAAGAAAAAAATTTCGCAAGGTGAAAATTCATCTTGCCAAATTTTCGCACTGGCTACTCCCCTTAAAAACCAATCTCGAGAGGTTGCATTTTGATATTTGCTTTGAAAACAATTTCGCAATGTGAAAAATGACTTGCGAAAATTTTCGCACTGGTTACTCCTTGCGAAAGTGCAATCCGAGAGGTTGTAATTGCATCTTGCCAAAATGTGCATTTCGCAAGGTGAAATTCACCTTGCCAAATTTTCGCAACTCACTTTTTGAGTTGCGAAATGGGCTTTTAAGCTTGGACTTAGATATATTTCTCCCTATTTCATCTTTCTCTCCACATTTGTGAGCTTGTGAGCTTTCGTACCTGCTATTGGACATCAAAGCTCCATTAAAAACATAAAAAATAAAAATCAAAACTAAGAAACCTAAACAAAATATGTGCAAAAGTATTAAAAATTCAAAGTAAACAAGAATGTAATACTAAAATTAAAACAAAAAGAGATGAGCACTTAGCTTTTCATGCTAAGCTCATCAACTTACCACACTTTCTCAAGGATGTGATGGGTCATGGAGGATGAGTACCTCCTTGTCACGGGAAAATGGCTCGATGTAGGGCTTGAGTCTTTGCCCATTTACCTTGAAGGTCTTTGCACTTTTTGAGTTGAGTAACTCAATTACTCCATGTGAGTGCACTTGGTGGATGACAAAAGGCCCTACCCACCTTGATTTGAGCTTTCCCGGAAATAGGTGAAGCTTAGAGTCATATATCAAGACTCTTTGTCCTTTGAAAAATTCTTTCTTGGTCACCAACTGATCATGCCATCTCTTTAGCTTTTTCTTAGCTATTTTTGAGTTGAGATAGGCATCATTTCTCAATTCCTCAAGCTCATTCAAATCCAAACTCCTTTTTAGCCCAGCCTTAGTTAAATCCATGTTGAGCTTTTTAATGGCCCACCATGCCTTGAACTCAATCTCAACGGGAAGATGGCAAGCTTTGCCATAAACAAGACGGTACGGTGACATCCCAAGGATAGTCTTATAAGCCGTCCTATACGCCCATTGGGAATCAAGGAGCTTAACAGACCAATCTTTCCTATTGGTGTTCACCACCTTCATCAAGATGGTCTTAATTTCTCGGTTGGCTAGCTCTACTTGGCCACTCGTCTGAGGATGATAAGGTGTAGCTACCTTATGCTTAATTCTGTACTTGGCCAAAAGAGCTTCAAAGGGCTTGTTGCAAAAGTGAGTGCCTCCATCACTGATGATTGCTTTAGGCACTCCAACCTCGAGAATATGTTTTCTTTTAGGAACTTGAGAACCACTTGTGATCATTGGTTCTACAGGGTATAGCTTCAACCCACTTTGAAACATAATCAACTCCTACCAAGATGTAGGAGTGGCCAAAAGACATAGGGAAAGGTCCCATGAAGTCTATGCCCCAAACATAAAAAAGATCCACTATCAAGATGGGGTTCAAAGGCATCATGTTTCTCCTTGAAAGCTTGCCTAGTCTTTGGCACTTATCACATCCTTTACTTACCTCATGGGCATCCTTAAAAAGTGAGGGCCACCAAAAGCCCGATTGAAGAACTCTCATTGCCGTCTTTTGAGAGGCAAAGTGGCCTCCACATGCATTCCCATGGCAATGAGATAGGATCCCATGCTTCTCTTGTTCAGGCACACACTTCCTTATAATTTGGTACGCACAATACTTGAAGAGAAAAGGCTCCTCCCAATAATATGCATGGACCTTGGCAAAGAAATTCTTCTTGTCCTGAGAGCTCCATTCACTTGGTATTTCTTTCGTGACCAAGTAATTGGCAATGTGTGCAAACCATGGCACTTCCTCCACAAGCATCAAGGATTCCTCATGGAAATCATCATTTATGGGAAGTCCATGGGTGTCATGAGCGATGTTGAGCCTTGACAAGTGGTCAGCTACCACATTCTCAACACTTTTCTTATCTCTGATATGGAGGTTGAACTCTTGAAGCAAAAGTATCCACCTAATCAACCTAGCCTTGGCATCTTGCTTGGTTAGCAAATACTTCAAAGCTGAATGATCCGTGAATATCACAATGGAAGACCCTATCAAATAAGCTCTGAATTTGTCCAAAGCATACACCACAACAAGTAATTCCTTCTCAGTGGTGGTGTAATTCCTTTGAGCATCATTCAAAGACTTGCTTGCATAGTAGATCACATAAGGTTTACCATCTTCTCTTTGTCCCAAAACAGCCCCAATGGCATAATCACTTGAGTCACACATCACTTCAAATGGCAACTCCCAATTTGGTGCTCTCACAATGGGTGCTGATGTCAAGAATTGCTTAAGAAGCTCAAAACTCCTTTGACATTTATCATCCCACTCAAACTTGGCATCCTTCACCAATAATTCACAAAGAGGTTTGGCAATCTTAGAAAAATCCTTTATAAACCTCCTATAGAACCCGGCATGCCCAAGGAATTGCCTTATTCCTTTTACATTGGTGGGAGGTGGCAACTTCACAATTAGTTCCACCTTAGCTCTATCTACCTCTATACCCTTCTTTGAGATTACGTGCCCAAGAACAATACCTTGATTTACCATAAAATGGCACTTCTCCCAATTGAGTACGAGGTCTTTCTCTATGCATCTTTTCAAAACATCTTCAAGATGTGATAAACAATCGTCAAAAGAAGTCCCATACACAGTTATGTCATCCAAGAAGACTTCCATGCTTCATTCAACCATGTCACTGAAGATGCTAAGCATGCATATTTGGAAGGTAGCAGGAGCGTTGCATAATCCAAAAGGCATCCACCTATAAGCATAGGTGCCGAACGGACAAGTGAAGGTAGTCTTCTCCTGGTCCTCCACATCAATCTCTATTTGAAAATACCCGGAATACCCATCCAAGAAGCAATAAAAAGGATGCCCAGATACTCTCTCAAGGACTTGATCCATGAAAGGTAAAGGGAAGTGATCATTTCTCGTTATTGTGTTCAGCTTCCTGTAGTCAATGCACACCCTCCAACCAGTTGTGAGGTGTGTGGACACTTCATCTCCATTTTCCCCCTTGACTACGGTTATCCCGGACTTCTTTGGAAGAACTTGGGTTGGACTCACCCAAGTGCTATCTGAAATGGGGTAAATGATGCCCGCTTGAAGAAGCTTCAACACTTCAACCCTTACTACCTCTTGCATATGAGGATTCAATCTCCTCTGTGGCTGACGAGTTGGCTTAGCTCCCTCCTCCATATAAATATGGTGCGTGCAAATCAATGGGCTTATCCTCTTCAAATCAGAAATTTGCCATCTGATGGCCTTCTTGTGCTTTCTAAGGATTCTTAGAAGATTGTCCTATTGTGAAATGGATAAAGAAGAAGAAATTACCACCGGGGTTTTATTACCTTCCTCCAAGTAAGCATACTTCAACTCGGCAGGAAGGGTCTTCAATTCAAGCTTAAGGATTGCATCCTTAGCTTCTTTCATCTCTTCCTCATCCTTGAACAAAGGGAGGATCACTGGCTTTTGTCTCCAGTTTGACATAACGACATTCATTCCCATGGGTTCAGCTAACCCATCATCAAGATCTTCATGGCTTTCATCTGGATTCTCTTCAAACTGATCAAGCATACTCTGATTACAATGCTCCTCCACCAGGGTATCTATCATGCACACTTCTTCTGGGCCCTCATCTTCTTCAGGATGGATGTGCTTTTGACATAGATGGAAGATGTTGAGTTCCAATGTCATATTCCCAAAAATGAGTTGCATGACCCCATTCCTACAATTGATGATTGCATTGGATGTTGCAAGGAATGGTCTTCCAAGGATGATTGGAACATAGTTGATCCCTTTGACAATGAGATCTGTATCAAACACCACAAAATCTACTGGATAGTAGAATTTATCAACTTGAACCAATACATCCTTTATTACCCTCCTAGGGATTTTCACTGATCGGTCAGCTAAGGATAGGGTGATCGATGTTGGCTTGAGTTCTCCCAACCCCAGCTCCTTGTATACAGAGTATGGAAGCAAGTTAACACTTGCCCCCAAATCAAGCAATGCCTTCTCCACTTGGGTTCCTTCAATATTGACTGAGATTGTAGGACACCCCGGATCTTTGTACTTGATTGGAGACTTGCATTGGATTATAGCACTCACTTGCTCGGTTAGGAAGGCTTGCTTTGTGACATTGAGTCCTCTTTTCACAGTGCATAAGTCCTTCAAAAACTTTGCATATGTGGGTACTTGCTTGATCATATCAAGTAAAGGAATATTCACCTTCACTTGTCTTAGCACATCAAGAATCTCAGAAGCATTCTTGATCGGTTTCTTCCCATGCAAGGCTTGAGGAAATGGAGGAGGCATCTGCTTCTTCATCATGCATTCCTTTAAAAGAATTTGAGGTTCCTCATCCATGCTAGGAATGATGCTTTCTTTCATCTGAACTTTCTTTCCCTTTTGTTCTTTTCTATCAGCCTTGTCTTCTTTGGCTTTCCTCTGATCATGCTCCGGCTGATGCACTTCCTTACCACTTCTCAAAGTGATAATAGCTTGCACGTCCCTCATCTTTGAAGAATCCTCATCTTTGGATTCCACTTCATTTATCCCCTTAGGATTTTGGTGAGGCTGAGAGGGAAACTTCCCTTTCTCATTGACAGTGTTCAAATTTGTGAGCCTTGAGATGGAATATTGGATGTTGTCAATTTTCTGAGACAACTCATTATGCATCCCATCTATCTTCTTGTTCAATGTACTCTCTACGTTGTCAATCTTCTGATTTAGTTGAGAGTTGATGGATTTTTGCTCACTCACAAAGTCACCCATAACCTTGCTAAGGCTTATGAGTGCTTGCTCAACTGAGGATTGACCTTGACTCTGTTGGCTTGATTGGGATGGTGACTAATATGGGTTTGGCCTTGGCTTCCATGCAAAGTTTGGGTGGTTCCTCCAGCTAGAGTTGTACGTGTTGCCATAGGGAGCATTTGAATTTGGCTTCCATTGGCCAATCAGGTTAGCTTGTTCACCGAACATTTCTCTTGCTGCTGGAATGGTGGGACATTCTTCCACCATATGTTCTAATGACTGACAGATGGAGCATGGATTGGCTTGTTGTTGAGGTTCTGAAATAGCTTGGACTTCGTGAACTTTTCTCAACTCCATTTCCTCTATTTTTCTAGCCATGACAGCTACCTTGGCTTTCATCTCCATGTCTTCACTCAGATTGTACATCCCCCCTCTTGACATTTGCTGAACTGGCCTCTTCCCCATTTCTCTGTTATTGGGCTCATCCCATCCACGGGAAACCTCTGAGACATAACTTAGGAAATCCATAGCCTCCTCAGGGTTCTTGCTCATGAAATCACCCCCACACATTGTCTCCAATATCTGCTTCATTGAAGATGACATGTCATCATAAAAATAGCTCACCAAAAGCCATGTATCAAAGCCGTGGTGAGGACATGCATTGATGGCCTCCATATACCTCTCCCAGCATTCATAAAATTTTTCATTCTCACGTTCTGAGAAGTTGGAGGTTTGTCTCTTCAATCCATTTATTCTGTGAGTAGGGAAAAACTTCTTCAAAAAATAAGCTTAAAGTTCTGTCCATGTTCTTATGCTTCTCGGCCTCAAGGAATTGAGCCATATCTTGGCTTTGTCCTTTAATGTGAATGGAAAGAGCTTCAACCTCATAAGCTCAATAGCTATTCCCCCTTCTTGAAAAGTATTGCACACATCTTCGAATTCCTTTATGTGCGCATATGGATTTTCACTTTCCATCCCATGGAAAGTAGGAAGCAGAGGCATGATGTGTGGCCTGATAATCAATTGCTCTGTAGGAGGAATGATGCAAGATGGTGCACTCATCCTCGGAGGGTGCATCCTGTCCCTCATGGACCTATACAAGTTCGGATCATTCTCCTACCCGTGTTGTGAATGTTGATCCTCTGGCTGATTCGCCATGACTTCCAAAATGATCTCTAATTCAGTAGCTCGTGGAGTCTCTATCCGCACTAACCTTCCCTCTTGGTCTCTAATCCAATAGGGCATGCACAGATTCAGCTGGAACAAAACAAATAAACAAAACAAAGAAAAAGAAAAAAGAAAAAATACAGCATGCGGAAGGAAAAACCGAGTATAAAAAATAAACTAAAAATGAAAGTTAAAAGCTAAAAGAAACTTATCTAAACTAAGTTAAAAATGTTCTAAAACTAAAATAAAAAGTTAGTAAATGAAAAATGAGATAGAATTCACCTTACTCATGAGAAGTCTCACAAGTTACCTCCGACTGATGTATTCACAGTGACGTAGCACCTTCCCCGACAACGGCGCCATTTGATAACCCGAATCTTGGTAGCTTGGCATGTAAGGGTATCAACAAAATTTATACCTAAGGTCCTTACACTAAAGTAGCAAAGCTACTATAGCATAGTGGCTCTAGGATCGAACACTGGGAAGGGTTTTTACTTTAACTGGTGAAGTTCGGAGGATCGAGTGAACTTTTCTTAATAAAAATTAGGTTAAGATGAAAACATAAAAAGATGAAGGTGTTGCAAACTAAACTAACATGAAAATAGGTTAAAAGATGGAAAAAGAAGTTTCTCAAAGCTTTGGATAGCCATGCTTAACTCACTGTGTAAAAATGGAGATTTTGGGACTTTTCACCTCGAGTTGGGGAAGCAACTAAGGTGATGCTTACTTCCCGAACCGGTATGAGTTTAACAACTGAGTTTTAGTCCTTGAAAACTTACAAAAAGGGTAGCTGAACCTCATAAATCTTCTTTTATTGGTATAGGTCATCTCCTCGACTTGCAATACAATGGCTCGTAGGAGATAACTAATGAACGTCAGTGGATCTAACAATAAGAATCCACTGAGACCAAAAGGTTATCAAGTATTGGCCATTCAAAGCAAGTCAGAGGGATTAAAAGCTTTACTTTAAATGAAAACATTTATGACGCTCAGCTACGTACATTTATGGCTTGGAAATCTCCATCCTGACATAGGAGCTTCACATGGCATCCATTACTTCAAGAAACTAAAAGGTTTTAGCCTCTCATCCTTGGGGATTTCATCCTCCAAGGATGTTTGGCTACTAAGAAAATGAGAAAGAACAGAGAAAAGAAGCGTATGAACAAAAGTGCTCTTATAACTTATAAGGTTACAGGTTACAAGATGATCGTGTCTGAGGCTCTTCACCTCTATTTAAAGACAATAAAAAGCTAAATTACAAGAGCTATTACAAAAGCAACGTTTTCATTGGTTGATTACAAGGGTAAAATAGGTATTTACAAAGCTAAAAGTCAAGAAAAATATCTTGGAGAACCGGTAGTGGAATATCATCAACAGCATCTCAAAACAGGGGATTTCAAAGGCATTTTGCAAAAGGGGAAAATGAAAGGTCCAAATTTTGCAAGGTGAAAAGCCACTTTGCGAAATTTGGCATTTCGCAAGGTGCCTAAGGCCACCTTGCGAAATTTCGCAAGGTGGTTCTTCATGGTGCGAAATGGCCAAATTTCGCACCATGAGGAAAATCCCCTTGCGAAAATGGTCATTTGGCATGGTGAATTGCCTCCCCTTGCGAAATGGTGTTCCCATTGCTTGTGCTCGTGTTTCCACTTGAAATTCAAGCCTGTAAACGTCCAAAATCCTTGCTTAACTCACCCAAGTAGCTCCTCCATCAATTGGCATACTTGAATTGGTTCATAAGCTGATGAAAAACATGTAAACTTGCCACTAAAAATGGTTAGAACTAATTACTAAGGAGCTTAATGAATTAATTAGGTTAAATGAATATGATTACTACTCAAAGGTGCTTAAAACCCTTATAATTAGGTCTACAAAATAGCACTTTTTGGTAGTAATTAGGTATCCATGAAGTGGAGGCTCATGAGGGAGAATCTTCATAGGTGAGGGACGTCAAAGCCATGATCACTCTGAGGAGTGGTAAAGAGGTTGAGCTGCCAATACCCAAGCCACATGATGAAACAGAGACTGAAAAAGAGCTAGAGAAGAGGGAGAAAATCAAAGGAAAGAAGAAAGGGAGCAGTGAAAGGAAAGAGGACCATGATCCAATAGTGAATGAAGATCCGGAGAAGATAGTTATCAATGAAAATGTGATAAAGAAACACATGCCTCCACCTTTTTCGCAAACTTTGCATGGGAAAAAGGGAATTAGCAATGCATCAGAAATTCTTGAAGTGTTGAGGCAAGTGAAGGTCAACATCCCATTGCTAGACATGATCAAACAAGTGCTGACTTATGCAAAATTCCTGAAGGAGTTATGCACTATCAAAAGAGGGTTGAATTGTGAATTTGCTACCATACTCTGTCTACAAGCAATTGGGACTTGGTGAATTAAAGCCAACATCAATCACTCTATGTCTAGCAGATAGATCAGTGAAGATTCCAAGAGGGATGATTGAAGATGTCTTAGTTCAAGTTGACAATTTCTACTATCCAGTGGATTTTGTTGTTCTTGATACGAACCCAATTGTCAAGGAAACTAATTATGTTCCTATCATACTTGGAATACCATTCCTAGCTACATCAAATGCAATCATCAATTGTAGGAATGGACTCATGCAACTCACGTTTGGCAACATGACATTGGAGCTCAATATCTTCTATATGTGCAAGAAGCTAATCAATATGGAAGAAGAAGAAAGTCTAGAAGAGGTGTGCATCATTGACACTTTAGTGGAGGAGCATTGTAACCAGAAAATACAAGAGAAGTTGAATGAAAGTCTTGTGGATCTTGATGAAGGGTTACCTGAACCCTCAGAGTTTCTTGTTACTCTACCACATTGGAGGAGGATAGAAGAAATCCTACCTTTGTTCAACGAGGAGGAGACACAAGAAGCAGTTAAAGAGGAGGCCCCAAAGCTTATTCTGAAGCCACTACCCACAGAGTTGAAGTATGCATACCTAGAAGAGAATAAGAAGTGCCCTGTTGTTATATCTTCATCTCTTACCACTCCTCAGGAGGAGTGTTTACTTGAAGTTCTCAGAAGATGTAAGAAAGCAATAAGATGGAAAATATCTGACTTGAAAAGTATCAACCCTTTAGTTTGTACACATCATATATGCATGGAAGAAGAAGCTAAGCCAGTTCGTCAACCTCAAAGAAGATTGAAACCTCATATGCAAGAGGTGGTGCGAGTTGAGGTTCTTAAGCTACTTCAGGCCGATATTATCTACCCCATATTAGATAGCCCATGGGTGAGTCCTGCTCAAGTAGTGCCAAATAAATTAGGGATCATAGTGGTGAAAAATGATAAAGGAGAAGAAGTTGCTACACGCCTCACTTCAAGTTGGAGGGTGTGTATTGATTATAGAAAATTGAATGTTGTGACAAGGAATGATAATTTTCCATTGCCATTTATTGATCAAGTGTTGGAGAGAGTCCCAGGCCATCCTTTCTATTGTTTCTTGGATGGCTACTCCGGGTATTTTCAAATAGAAATTGATGTTGAAGACCAGGAGAAGACCACTTTCACATGTCCATTTCGAACATATGCCTACAGAAGAATGCCTTTTGGTTTATGCAATGCACCTACAACATTCCAACGATGTATGTTAAGCATTTTCAGTGATATGGTGGAGCGTATTATGGAAGTTTTTATGGATGATATCACCATATATGGAAGCACATTTGAGGAATGCTTAGTCAACTTGGAAGTTGTTCTGAACCGATGCATTAAAAAGGACTTAGGGCTTAACTAGGAGAAATGCCATTTTATGGTACATCAAGGAATTGTCCTTGGCCACATCATCTCCAAGAAAAACATTGAAGTTGATAAAGCAAAGGTGGAACTTATTGCCAAATTTCCATCCCCAACAACTGTAAAAGGAGTAAGACAATTCCTTGGCCATTGATTACTACCCAAAAAGTGCTATTTTACACCTTTAAGTCATTATGCTTTAAGCACTTTTGTGTAGTAGTTCTCCATTCTTATTCCAATTGGCATGTTAAGGACCTAGCAATGACTTCTAATCATATTTGTGGCTAGTTTTAGTGTTTTGACAGCTTTTTGGATCATTAAGACAAGCCAAGCAAAAAGAGAAGCAAAGAGAAGCAAAGAGGAGAACAGAGTGAAGAGAATAGAGGACAGCAGCTGCAGTCTTCTCTTGCACTTTTGGGGCACTTCCCGAAGTCCATTTTCTACATACTATATACCATTTCAAATCTCAGGAAGTCAAGAATCCAACGCTTCAAACCGTGTACGATTTGGAGCTGAAATGAGGAAGATATGGCCTTCAGAAGACAACTGCATCAAACCTTGCGAAAATTTCGCAAGGTGAATTTCTCCTTGCGAAATTTCGCAAGGGGATTTTCCTCATGGTGCGAAATTTTGCCATTTCACACCATGAAGAAAGCACCTTGCGAAATTTCGCAAGGAGGATTTAGGCACCTTGCGAAATGCCAAATTTTCGCATGGTGGCTTTTCACCTTGCGAAATTTGGACCCTTCATCTTTCCCCTTGCGAAAATGCCTTTGAATCCCCTGTTTTGAGACGCTGTTGATGATATTCCACTGCTGGTTCTCCAAGATATTTTGCTTGATTTTTAGCTTTGTAAATACCTATTTTACCCTTGTAATCAACCAATGAAAAGGTTGCTTTTGTAATAGCTCTTGTAATTTAGCTTGTTATTGTCTTTAAATAGAGGTAAAGAGCCTCAGACACGAATATCTTGTAACCTGTAACTTTATAAGTTATAAGAGCACTTTTGTTCATACGTTTCTTTTCTCTTTTCTTTATCATTTTCTTAGTACCCAAACATCCTTGGAGGATGAAATCTCCAAGGATGAGAGGCTAAAACCTTTTAGTTTCTTGAAGTAATGGATGCCATGTGAAGCTCCCGTGTCAGGATGGAGATTTCCAAGCCATATATGTAAGTAGCTGAGCGTCCTAAATGTTTTCATTCAAAGTAAAGCTTTTAATCCCTCTGACTTGCTTTGAATGGCCAATACTTGATAACCTTTTGGTCTCAATGGATTCTTATTGTTAGATCCACTGACGTTCATTAGTTATCTCCTACGAGCCATTGTATTGCAAGTCGAGGAGATGTCCTATATCAATAAAAGAGCATTTATGAGGTTCAACTACCCTTTTTGTAAGTTTTCAAGGACTAAAACTCAGTTGTTAAACTCATACCGGTTCGGGAAGTAAGCATCACCTTAGTTGCTTCCCCAAATCGAGGTGAAAAGTCCCAAAATCTCTATTTTTACACAGTGGGTTAAGCATGGCTATCCAAAGCTTTGAGAAACTTCTTTTTCCATCTTTTAACCTATTTTCATGTTAGTTTAGTTTACAACACCTTCATCTTTTTATGTTTTCATCTTAACCTAATTTTTATTAAGAAAAGTTCACTCCATCCTCCGAACTTCACCAGTTAAAGTAAAAACCCTTCCTAGTGTTCGATCCTAGAGCCACTATGCTATAGTAGCTTTGCTACTTTAGTGTAAGGACCTTAGGTATAAATTTTGTTGATACCTTTACATGCTAAGCTACCAAGAGTCGGGTTATCAGCCATGTTGGGTTCTACAGGAGGTTTATTAAAGATTTCTCTAAACTTTCAAGGCCTCTTTGTGAACTATTGGTGAATGATGCTAAATTTGTATGGGATGAGAGATGTCAAAAGAGTTTTGAGCAATTGAAGCAGTTCTTGACAACCGCTCCAATAGTGAGGGCTCCTAATTGGAAACTACCTTTTGAAGTGATGTGTGATGCCAGTGACTTTGCTATAGGAGCTGTTCTTGGTCAAAGGGAGGATGGAAAGCCCTATGTGATCTACTATTCAAGAAAAACATTGAACGAAGCACAAAGAAACTACACAACCACATAGAAAGAATTTTTGGCTGTAGTTTTTGCTTTTGACAAATTTCGTGCTTATCTGGTAGGGTCTTTCATTATGGTTTTCACTGACCACTCAGCTTTGAATTACTTATTGACAAAGCAAGATGCAAAAGCAAGGCTGATTAGATGGATTCTCTTACTACAAGAGTTCAATCTCCAAATCAAAGATAAGAAAGGAGTGGAGAATGTGGTAGCTGACCACCTTTCAAGGCTAGCTATAACGCATAATTCCCATGGTTTGCCTATTAATGATGATTTTTCGGAGGAGTCACTCATGTTGTTAGAAGATGCTCCTTGGTATGCTCATATTGCTAACTATCTAGTTACTGGTGAAGTTCCAAGTGAGTGGAAAGCACAAGATAGGAAGCACTTCTTTGCAAAAATTCATGCCTACTATTGGGAAGAACTTTTTCTTTTCAAGGATTGTGTAGATCAAATAATAAGAAGTGTGTCCCTGAACAAGAGCAATAGGGGATCCTCAGTCATTGCCACGAAAGCGCATGTGGAGGCCACTTTGCCTTTCAGAAAATAGACAAGAAGGTATTGCAATCAGGTTTTAGTTGGCCATCACTTTTCAAAGATGCTCACACCATGTGCAGGAGTTGTGATAGATGCCAAAAGCTTGGGAAGTTAACACGTAGGAACCAAATGCCTATGAACCCCATTTTAATAATTGATCTTTTCGATGTTTGGGGCATTGACTTCATGAGACATTTCCCTATGTCTTTTGGTAACTCTTACATTTTGGTGGGGGTAGACTATGTTTCTAAATGGGTTAAGGCAATCCCGTGTAAACACAATGACCACAGAGTTGTTCTCAAGTTTCTCAAAGAGAACATCTTCTCAAGATTTGGGGTGCCCAAGGCCATAATCAATGATGGAGGTACTCATTTTTGAAACAAGCCTTTTGAAACTCTCTTAGCCAAGTATGGGGTGAAGCACAAGGTAGCTACACCTTACCACCCTTAGACTTCTGGGCAAGTTGAGTTAGCAAACAGGGAAATCAAGAATATATTGATGAAGGTGGTGAACACGAGTAGAAGAGATTGGTCTGTTAAGCTCCATGATTCACTATGGGCATACAGAACAACTTACAAGACTATTCTTAGCATGTCTCCTTATCGCCTAGTCTATGGCAAAGCATGCCATCTCCCTATGGAAGTTGAATACAAGACTTGGTGGGCAATTAAGAAGGTAAACATGGACTTGAACAGAGCCGGGATGAAGAGGTGATTAGACTTTAATGAGATGGAGGAATTGAGAAATGATGCCTACATTAATTCCAAAATTGCAAAACAGAGGATGAAGAGGTGGCATGATCAGTTAATCTCCAACAAAGAATTTCAAAAGGGACAAAGAGTCTTACTCTATGACTCTAGGCTCCACATCTTTCCAGGGAAGCTAAAATCAAGGTAGATAAGCCCTTTCATTATTCACTAAGTGCATTTCAATGGAGTAGTAGAACTACTAAATTCCAACACCATAGACACTTTCAAAGTCAATGGCCACCGTCTCAAGCCATTCATGGAGCCTTTCAATCAAGACAAGGAGGAAGTTAGTCTCCTTGAGCCACAACAATCTTAACCAAAAAGGGGGTAGATGGACTTAGTCTTTCTAAAGACTAACCAAAGTCCATGTTTTTTGTTTCAATTTTGTTGATTTAAAAGCTTTATTATTTATTTTAATTTTAATTTTAGCTTTAATTTATTTTATTTTGATATAACTTAGACTTTTTGGATGATTAAAATTAGGAGGAACCTCAAAGGAATTGAAGGAATGCCTTAAAGAACCAAAGCTTGAAAAACAAAGCAATAATTCAACTTGCGAAAAGTTCGCAAGTTGTGAAATTCCAACTTGCGAAAATAGGGACCAACTTGTGAAATCTTCAAAGCTCAAATTCGCAAGTTCACTATTCAACTTGCGAAAATTTTCGTAACCTGCGAAAGCACCTCCAGGCACACGTGTGCCATTTCACAAGTTCAAAATCCATTTTCGTAGCATGCGAATCAACTTGTGAATCAAGTTGCGAAATGGGGCAACTTGCGAACCAACTTGTGAATTCCAGGCAACTTGCGAAAATGCCAACCGTCATTTAAATTCATATTTAAACCTCTAATTTGTTTCATTTTCATTTCTCACAGCCATTCCAAGTTGCGAAGCCCCAGATATAAGAGCATCTCCTCCATTAGAAGCCTAGAGGTCATGTGTCTGAAGAAGAAGCACCTCCGGGCACCTCCGCGTACCCTGTGAAACACAAACCTCTCCATTTCAGCCATAGCTAAGACAAGAGGAGCCCGCGCCACATCTCCATCAGCCCGCAATCCAAGGCCAAGAGCTTCACCTATGCGGGATTCCACATCTAAGGCTCCACAAGCCTCTGCCATTCCACCTTCTGAGGGTGGAGTGCCATATAGCCCTCCTCATTGCAGGTACGAGACGAGGAGACCACCCACTACACCTGGGGCAAGCACTTCACACCCTAAGAAATCAGTTCGTCGCCCTCCTGCAAAGAAAGCCAGAGTTTCAGGCCCAAGAGAGTCAGCTGCACCTCTATAGCCTCAACCGCCTGCTATAGAGTCTCAGATTCCTTTTGTGATGACTCCAAAAGTAATTATCAGGCGACCTATGGTTACACAGCCACCTATAGAGGGAAATTTGGATTGTCGAGCTAGGTCATTCCACTCTGAGCTATGTTTTGATATGGAGACGTTCAGATAGTAGCCGGAGCTTAGAGATTCATTCTACCTACTGTAGAGATACCATTTGGAGCACCTGTGACTCCTAGGGACTTCTTCTATCCTAGAGTAGCACTAGACTTCTATCAGTTTATGACTACTTGTCGTGTTTGAGATCCTACTGTCATCCACTTCACTATTGATGGACGCCATGGTATCCTTGGAGCCAGACACATTGTAGAGGCCTTGCACATTCCATATGAGCCTGTGAGTCCAGCAAATTTCAGAGAGTGGTCTCATTTTTCTCAGAGGGACATGGTTAGTATATTGTCCAGGGGGACCTCTACACGCTCATTTCTTCTTAAGAAGGAGATTCCACCTAGGATGCTTCTTCTAGATGTGGTGCTACGTTCCAACATATTTCCACTTCAGCATATGGTGTAGAGGAGATGAGCTATATTGGAGGCTTTATTCCGGATATCAGAGGGTTTTTACTTTGACCCTCATCATTTGATTATGACCTCGCTTCTCTACTTTGAAGAGAAAGTCCACAAGAAGAAGCTTCAGAGAGCAGATGCCATTCCATTACTTTTTCCTAGGTTGCTCTATCAGATATTAGAGCATTTAGGTTATCCTTCTGAGCCTTAACTTGAGCGCCGCTGCATTTTTCGACCTATGTTGCACCTCCAGGAGCCCCAGATATGCCAGCACCTCCAGAGCCACCACAGGATGCGTAACCACCACAGGCACAACAGGCATAACAGGCTGAGATGCCTACAAATATCATACCACCTGCTCCTGTAACACCTCCTACAGTGCCCACGCTTGAGCCTACGTCTTCTGCTCCTCCTACCACTACTAAAGCTCCACCAGTTGTACCAGCTACATCAGCACCTCCTCTATTCGAGTCTTCTATCACCATATCCAATTCAGAGTTTAGAGGCCTATGTCATACATTGCACACATTGAGCACCACTCAAGGTGCTCTCTTCCAGTAGATGGCAGTCATACGTGCAAGTCAGGATCAGCTTATTGCCATGCAAACTCAGCATACTGCCATCCTTAGACATATACAGCAACATTTGGGTATTCTGCCACCACCTGAGCATGATATGCTTGGCCCGTTAGAGCCTACAACTCCATCTGAGGAGGCTACTCCAGCAGAGCAAACTATGCCTCAGGAGGAGACTACTACAACAGAGGTCGAGACTCCGATCCAGAGCACTCAGGAGACCATAGTAGAGCCATCGTCTCCACATGATCCTCCCACTACTACCTGATCATCTATCTACTTTTTGTATTTACTTATTAGAGTAGAACTCTTAATCTCATGTTTTTGATGTTTTATATACTGGGATTGGATGTATTACTTGTGCATGGTTCCATTATACTTTCTTAAAGTAATACATATCCATCATTTTTCAGTTTACTTGGCATATTTTTATTTTATTTCCTCTACTCATTTTTTTGTTGTTTTTTTTTAATCATGTGGTTTCTCCTATACAATTCAGACTCTATTCCACTCAGGAGGTACCACTTCCTTCCTCTATTTTCAATTGCTCTTCAAACATTGAGGGCAATGTTCAACATGGTTGGGGGAGTTGAGGAAGGAAGTATTGTTTATAATGCTAGGTTATAAATGGTAATTTAGTTACTTTTCATTAAATTTAATTTTTTTTAATACTCTTCATGGTTATCAAGGAAAATTTCTCAAAATGAAATGGGAGAAATTGAATTTTTGTCTTTTTACTTGACTTAAAGTTTGTATTATGCTTATTAAAGTTGATGAATTGTTGAAACTTCTATTGAATTCAACCTTATTTCATCCACTTTAAGCTTACCACACACTATGCACACTAGGTTCCGATTATAAGATGAAAAACTATTTCACCCCTTGACTTAGAAAATTTTAGACTTGGTACCTTTGGCCTCATTTTAATAGTGTTGGGACACCTTAAAAAGGCTAATGAGCCTTTGATGTTTACTTGCCTTGAAACCCGAGCAAGGTCTGAGGGGTATATGGTGAAAATCTTTAAAACTTGGTGCCCTAAGCCTTCATTGGTTGGGAGTCATCGACCTCAATGCTCGTAACAAGGGTGAATAGGTGGAGTTTAACATACTGTAGGTGCTTGGGTATTGAATTCCAATCTCAAAGTCCGGGGTAAAATCCGAGGAGTTAGTGGTCAAAAGATCCTTGAAGCTTGATGCCCTAAACCTTAATTAGATGGGAGTCATCGATGGACCCCCGTTACATGGACAATTTAGAAAAGAATACCTTTAAGCTTTGTACTCCTACAAGAAGAAAAAAAAAAGTGTGAAATAAATGAGGTGCGTTCTTAGCCTATTTTTCGGAGGTTGTGAGTTTGCTAAATTTTGAAAAAAAACTAGGTTAGGGGGAAATATTAGTTCAACACACTATATTCGGAAACTAATAAGTAACACTTAGATTTTTTGTGAAAGAGTAAGGATTGACCCTTTGGGAGTGGAAATTCTTTTAAAGCTTAAATTTGCATAATGCCTTCTCTTTATGAATTGTGATTAGGCAAGTTATTTGATAAGTCTTGTTGAAGTTTGAATTTTATATCTTTAATGTTCCATGTGAGAGTTTGATCATCATGCCACTTGAAATTTTTTTGGAATGATCAGCATGATGTTATAAATTTTAGTACTGTTTATTTTTATTATTCTCTCCTTCATTGCTAAGGGACTAGCAATATGTCGGTTGGGAGAAGTGATTACTACTCAAAAAGTGCTATTTTATGGCTTGTAATTAACTCTTTTAAACACTTTTGAGTAGTAGTTATTACCTTTTAACTCAATTGGCATGTTAAGGACCCTTGCAATCATTTCTAATCAAATTGTGTCATGTTTCGGTGTTTTTGATAGCTTTTTGATCACCAAAGCAATCAAAGAATGAGGGAGATCTTTGTGTAGTTCATGGTAAAGCAAGTTGAAGCTCAAATTCATGAAGAAACTAAGATTTGGAGTTTCATAACCCTTTGCCAAAGCCAAATGAGGATGCAAGGAGGAAAATCACAGAAGAAATCAACCATCCAGCAATTTCGCAAGTTGTGGAATTCAACTTGAGAAATAGGAAGAGGAAAGGAATCACTGCAAGATAGAGAGTTGATAAGTTGTAGGACAATTTTGTAACTTGCGAAATGGATAATTTCAACTTGTGAAATTTTCGCAAGTTGCAATTGAACTTGCGAAATCCACCTGTAATCTGAGATATTTGCACACTGACTTCGTTTGATATTTATCTTCAGATATTTGTGTGTAAATCGCTATTTTCTTCTTATAACCCACCAATGACAAGTTTTCTTGGTTGGGAAGTTAGCAAGAGGGGTGAATAGCCTGTCTTTATAATATCTATTGTAATTTTCTTTTAAAAAGAGAGATCTCTCGGGAGTTTCTGAGAGAGAGAGAGAGAGAGAGAGAGAGAGAGAGAGAGACTTTTGTATAGTTTTCAGAAATTAATACACAGAGCTCTGCTCTGCCTTACCTACTCATTTGTTTTCTCTTTTATTTTTATTTCTAGCAAATCAAACTTTGAGGATGTTTTCCCAGAGGATGAGTGGCTAGGCTTTTTGTTTCTTGGAGTGAAGGAAGCTAGGTAAGGTTCCGAATGCAAAAGTGGAAGTTTCGTTGTTTCAGTTTTTAATGAAGAGAAAGTGTGACTCGTTAATGGTTTTTATCTTTTTAGTTAACTTAAAATCCCTTAAAATCACCCGGGCCAACACTTAGTAAGGCAAGTGGACTCCGTCCATAGAGATCCGCTAGTTTATCTGTTGCGAGCTTCTGGGAGGTGGTTTAAAGGTAGGATTATCTAGAATAGCCAACACTTGGTAAGCTTTTGGACTCCCAAGAGACATCCATTAGTTATCTCTTGCGAGCTTTTAACGGGTAATCCAAGGTTAAGGATCACCCTGAATGGCTAATACTAGGTGAGAGGTATGAACTAATGCAAGATGATTCAGTGACAAGGATTTAGTGTTTGAAACCATTAAGGGAAAGCATCTGTACCAAACCGGTTCGGGAAATCACTATATATTAAATCCCCAATGCGAGGAAAAGATCCAAGTGATCGGAATCTCCCTTTTTGTATAAGGAACCTAAGCCTAGTGATCTAAAACTCCAAGAAGCACTTTTCTTTGTAAGTAATTTCAGTTACTTTATTTTTGGTTTCACTTAAAACCAACATTTTCAAACATACTTATGTTTTCTTTGAAAGCTAACCTTGAAAAGAAAAGCACCAATCCAGTTTTTGGAACTAATATCAGTTGTAATTTGAAAACCCATCCCTGTGGATGATCCTAGAGCCACTATGCTATGCTAGCTAATGCTACCCTAGTATATGGTGAAATAGGTTTATAAATTTTGTTAATTGTTCCCGTCTGAGGACCGAAAATCAGAGTACACCAGTTGATTGAACACCAATCAACATGGCATACACTAGTTGGGCTCAAATCAGGTAGTGGTACTCTTGAAAATGGTAGTCCACCCCATTTTTTCAATGATCGTGGAAAGCTTTTCAATGGGTAGCTTTCTCCAAATTTTTGTGGGCCGAATCCTTCTCATAATCATTATCCAGAATGCTTCATATATCTTTAAAAAATCACTCACTAGAATGCTCAAAATCCCCCATTCTTCTAGACATGGTGGCTCTCTCTTCTAAAAGTTAATAAATCTTCACCTTCCTTCATGGAGTGGTTGCATTTCTAGGCATGCCCTAAAATCATCACTACTCAATACCAGATATTCGAACTGCTCCCAAGCTTAGACTCGAGATGGAAAACCACTATAAAGAAACCTTATAGTGGAGGTCAGATTCATATTTCTTGATGGTTGCTGTAGGTGGCATAATGCCAAACATACACGATGGTCATGAGAAGGAGAGTTAAGAGGATGGGTTTGGATTGAAATTGCTATTTGGGTCTCTTTAGTTGAACCAAAAGGTGAAGTGGGTGATCATGCATGCAAAGATTGCATGCACACGGGAAGGTTGAAAAAAAAAACTAGTAGGAAATGAGTGGTAGAGGAAGTGGACCCCATGGCAAAGGAATTCCTCTTCTTTTTTAGTTTTGGGACTGTCCAACTAATTTTTGCATTAAGATTTTCAGTTCTTGAGCTTATTGTTTAGATGCATGGAAACACAATGAAACATGGAGCTTGATAGACCACAACCGCACCAACAACAGAAGGCTGTTGCAACAACATAACTCAACAAAACCAAGATCACTCAAGAACTATGCAAGTAGTTAGGAATCTGGTAGTGTAGTTTGAACTGTGCAAGTAGTTAGAATCTGGTAACGTAGTTTGTTATAGTAGAAAATATAAATAGCAGAGTAGAAAACTTATCCATGACATGTAATTTCTTCTTCTTAATATATAGAAACTAGATTTTTCATCTTCCTGATACAAACTTTTCATGGTATTAGAGTTGTCCCTCTTCATATCTCCTTCTCTTTGCATCGGTTTCATGATTTCACCATGACAATCTCAACTCAATCCTCTGGGATACTAGCTGGAGCTGTGAATTCGTCCTCAACCATAGCTCAGTCAATGCAGATGTTGAATCATGTACTACCCATTAAACTTGATAAAGATAACTACATGTTGTAGAAAACCCAAATGGAGAACATGATCTATGCAAATGGCTTTGAAGATCACGTTGAAGGTTTAAGAGTTTGTCCTTCAAAAACAACAAGCAATGGTGAAACGAATCTAGAATTTATTCTTTGGTGAAGATTTGACCGAATGATCCTCAGTTGGATTTACTCCTCACTTACTCTAGAAATTATGGGACAAATAATAGGGTATCAAACCTCCCATGAAGCGTGGTTTGCTTTGGAAAAGATCTTCTTGGCTTCATCCAAAGCTCGGGTGATGCAATTACGACTATAATTTCAGACCACAAAGAAAGGATCTCTTTCAATGTTGGATTACATCCTCAAGTTGAAGAATATGGTTGATAACTTAGTTGCCATTAGAGAACTGGTACACAATAGAGATCATATTCTACAACTGCTAGGAGGACTTGGTGTAGAATATAATTCCATTATAGTCTCTCTTACAACAAGAGAAGATGAAGTTTCACTGCATACGGCACACAGTATTCTATTAACCTATGAACAACACCTGATTCTTCAAAATTCAATAAAAGACAATGTAATCTCTGCAAACCTTACTACCATGTCGTCATATCACCACAAAAACAAAAGGAATTCCAATAGAAATTTCTCAGGAAATAATAGCAGAATCTTCAACCCCGGACATAACTCTCATGCAAACAGAAACTTAGCCTCTCAAAATTGCCCTCAATGTTAACTTTACTAAAAATTTGGACATATTGTGGCTCGATGTTACCATTGTTTCAATATAAACTTCCAAGGGGTAAATAACAATTATGAAACCATGTCCCATGCAACTAACAACAACCAAGATCAAGCCCACGCCATGATGGCATCTCTTGCTAACATAAACATCAAGGAATGGTTCTTTGACATTGGTACCACTCATCATCTTTCTCAAACCACCTCTCTGGACAATTTACAATCATATAATGGCAATGACAAGGTGACAATTGGAAATGGTACACAACTTCCCATTCTTCATACTGGTACTAAAATTTTTTTGTCTCCTTCTAAAGTGTTTAAGTTAAAAAGAGTTCTTCATGCACCTCATCTTGCACCCAATCTTGTTAGTGTCTCTCAATTCTGTGCTGAAAACAATACATTTGTTGAGTTTCATCCTCAATTCTTCCTTGTCAAAGAATAGGTTACCAAGAAAGTTCTTCTTAAAGGTTATCTTGAACGAGGATTGTATAAGTTTCCTACTAGTTTTAGCTCCTCTATAGATTGCTTGTTCTTTAGCTTCAACAACTCTTCATCTTCAAATTCCATGACTGAGCTTTGGCATTCTCGATTGGGCCATCCTGCTGAAGATATATTGAAACATGCTGTCAACAATTGTAATATCCCTTATCAATGTAATAAACTCCAAATTTGTTGTGCTTGTCAAAATACCAAAAGTCACAAGCTACCATTTCCGTTGTCCATGTCAAGAGCATTTCATCCTTTAGCACTTGTTCATGTTGATATCTAGGGTCCTGCACCCACTCCATCTACTTCTGGTGCACAATTTTTTTTACTGCTCATAGATGATTTCTCAAGATTTTCTTGGCTTTATCCACTACACACAAAGATCAAGCACTTCCAATGTTTGTAAAATTTCATACTTCAGTGGAAACACAACTTGACTTCAAAATTAAGAGCCTACAATCAAATAATGGTGGTGAATTCAAAGCATTTTCTTCCTATCTTGCTGCTCATGGCATTGAACACAGGTTCTCCTGCCCATACACACACCTGAACATAATGGGCAAGTTGAGAGAAAACTGAGACATGTTACAGAAATTAGTCTTGCTCTTTTAGCTAAAGCCTCTTTACCTCTTTTTTTTTTAGTTGTATGTTTTTCATACTACTGTATTTCTCATCAACTATCTACCTACCAAGGTGCTTAAATATCAATTTCCCTTTCAAACTCTTTTTGGGAAAACTCCTGATTATCATTTTCTCAAGACATTCAGTTGTCTTTGCTACCCATACATTAGACCATATAATAAGCACAAATTGCAATATCGTTCTACTCGGTGCATCTTTCTTGGCTATAGCAACATTCACAAAGGATATTTATGTTTCAATCCAAAAACTACCAGATTATACATAACCGGACATGTTATTTTTCATGAATCAGTCTTTCTAGCTCTATCACCTTCAACTTCTTCTAATCCTAGTTTTTTTTTTGTTTCCAATCTTGTTTTTTTTTTCCCATACACATGTCCACTTCTCCTGCTTTACATTATATTGATGCTCAATAACATAACCCCACACCTTTGTCTTTAGCACTTCACTTATCTTCTAACCACATTCTTCTTACTATACATAACAATGTTCCTCAACATCCTCCCATTATTAATAGTCATCCTATGATCACACGTGCCAATGATGGCATTGTAAAAAAAAAAGGTCTTCTTGTCTCACATGCCCATTGAACCAACAACATTTGATTGAGCTTCCAAAAGTATTTACTAGACCAAGGCTATGCAACAAGAGTATGATGCTCTACTAAAAAACAAAACATGGAATCTAGTTCTTGTTTCTCCAAATTCCAATATTATTGATTGCAAATGGGTCTACAAATTAAAACATAACCCATATGGCACCATTGCTCATTACAAGGCTCGCCTAATTGCCAAAGGTTTTACCCAAACACATGGCCTTGACTACTTTGAGACCTTCAGCCCCGTTGTCAAAGCTTCAACCATCAGAATAGTGCTTGCTCTAGTTATCTCATATAATTGGACAATTCGTCAGCTTGATGTATAGAACACCTTCCTCAACGGTGACCTCCAAGAGCAGGTCTTCATGAGCCAACCACCTAGTTTTATCAACACCCGGTTTCCTATTCACATCTACAAACTTAATAATGCCATTTATGAGCTTAAGTAAGCTCCTAGAGCATGGTACACCAAGCTCAGTCATGCTCTTCTTGGTTGGGGTTTTCAAGCTTCCTGTGCAGGCAGCTTCATGTCCTTTCTTCACACTGCCAAGGATGTGCTTATCTTGTTAATCTATGTTGATAACATCCTCGTAATAGGTAGTGATCCTCATTGTGCTTCTTCATTTGCTTCTCGTCTTAATGCTATCTTTGCTCTTCGAGATCTTGGTCGTCTTCACTATTTTCTTGAATTGGAGATTATGCAAGCAAAAAACTCAGTCCATTTAAATCAACACAAATATGTCCATGATCTTCTTCAACGTACCAGTATGCTTAAATCCAAGTTTGCTTCTACACTTGGTATGGTTGGTCAAAATTTATCTAAACATGATGGAGATTCTTTCCATGATGTCACACTATATCGGAGCACATTTGGTGCTCTTCAATATCTCACACTCACAAGACCTGATATTTCATTTGTTGTCAACAAAGCATGTCAGTTTATGAGTAGCCTCTCCAACACACATTGTCTTGCTGTAAAATGCATCTTACAGTACCTCAAAGGCACTGCTTCTTATGGTCTTTCCATGCAACCGTCTTCTGCGTTGGACATTCAAGCATACACTGATGTCGATTGGGCTTTTTGTCTAGATGATGGAAGAAGCACTAGTGGCTATTGTATTTTCATTAGACCAAACTTGGTTTCATGGTCATCCACTAAGCAAAAGATTATTTCAAGGAGCAATGCGGAATCTGAGTATCATGGACTAGCTACTGCCACTTCCGAGATTGCCTGGATTCAATCTCTAGTCACCGAGTTGTCTTTCTTCTACAACACCACCACTTCTATGGTGTGACAACCAAAGTACTACCCATCTTGCTTCCAATCCCGTATTTCATGCACGAACAAAGTATATTGAACTCAACCTTCATTTTATTCGTAATAAACTTCTTTAGAACCAACTTAGTATTGATTACTACCAAAAAGTGCTATTTTGTAGACCTAATTATAATGGTTTTAAGCACCTTTGAGTAGTAATCATATTCATTTAACCCAATTAATTCATTAAGCTCCGTAGTAATTAGTTCTAACCATTTTTAGTGGCAAGTTTACATGTTTTTCATCAGCTTATGAACCAATTCAAGCATGCCAATTGATGGAGGAGCTACTTGGGCGAGTTAAGCAAGGATTTTGGACGTTTACAAGCTTGAATTTCAAGTGGAAACGCGAGCACAAGCAATGGGAACACCGTTTCGCAAGGGGGATGCAATTCACTTGCCAAATGACCAATTTCGCAAGGTGAATTTCACCTTGCCAAAATTTCGCAAGGGGATTTTCCTCATGGTGCAAAATTTGGCCATTTCGCACCATGAAGAAACCACCTTGCGAAATTTCGCAAGGTGGCTTTTTACCTTGCCAAATTTCCTCTGTTTCTCCACGCACGCACCACCGAATTCCCAGATGTTTTTAGGTTGATATTTTCTCGTGTAAATTCCTTTTGTAACCTTGTATTCAGCCGACATAAAACTTTATCTTATAATTTTGCTATATATAGAGGTGCACAACGCCTCCAAGAAAAGAAAGGAACTTGGGGGGATCGATCCTCTGTACATTAACTTAGAAATATATAAAGCTCTGTTTTTCTCTCTTCTCCGGTTCTTCCCCATTTCTATTTTCTTAGTAGCCAAACAGCCTTTGAGGACTTTTCCTCAGAGGATGATTGGCTAAAACTTTTAAGTTTCTCAAAGTATGGATGTTATGTGATGGCTTGGATGCAATCCCATGGAAATTTCTCGCACCTGGAAGGTAAGGTAGTTGTTTTTCATTAATGGTTCATTAATGCAAAGTTTGGTTTTTATTTCCTTTGGACAACTTCCAACGGCCAATACTTGATAAGCTTTTGGATTTCTATCCATTAGTTATCTCCTACGAGCTATTGGAAGGCGAGGTTTTCAATTCCAAGTTTTGCATTAATCCGTTAGAACCAATTTCAATGGCCATTGAAAGGTGAGTTTATCACCTGGAATGACTTTGAGTTGCCAATATTTGGTAAGCTTTTAGCTTTAGACCATTAGTTATCTCTTACGAGCCATTCAAAGGAAGTCTAAGGTGAATAACCATTGATGAAATTCACTACCATCTGTTTTTCCATTTTAAAGGATTAAAACTTGATTTGCTAAATCCATACCGGTTCGGGAAGCAAGCATCACCATAGTTACAACCCCAACGCGAGGAGCCTATCCTGAGATTTCTAATTTGCATAAGAGCCAGAGCATAGCTATCCTATCTTTGAGAAACTTGTTTTTACACTATTTCATTTTAGTCTTTAATGTTAGCTTAAATTAGTTTAAATCTCTCTAAAACATTTACATCTTCTTTTACAGCTAACATCCATAAGAAAATCACCTATTTTCCTAATTTGAATATCACTAGTGTTTGCGAAAACCCTTCCCAGTGAACGATCCTAGAACCACTATGCTACAGTAGCTTGGCTACTTTAGTAATAGTATTTAAGGTATAAATTTTGTTGATACGCCTTTAAAGCTAAGCTACCATGAGTCGCATCAAGTATTCAATATCTTCCCTCTTCCGACCAAATTGTTGATATCTTCACCAAACATATCTCAAGCTCTCAGTTTTTTAGCTTTCGAACCAAAGTCTCTGTTGTTCCTAAACCCACGAGCTTGTGAGGGGATGAGACCACAACTGCATCAACAACAGAAGGTTGTTGCAACAACAGAGCTCAATAAAACCAAGATTACTTAAGAACTGTGCAAGTAGTTAGTAATTTGGTAGTGTAGTTTGAATTGTGCAAGTAGTTAGAATCTGGTAATGTAGTTTGTTACAGTAGAAAATATAAATAATAGAGTAGAGAACCTTTCCATGACATGTAATTTCTTCATCTTAATATACAAAAACTAGATTTTCATCTTCCTGATACAAACTTTTTTAGAGCTTAAGACCCACATTTTGAACCATTTCAAAGATTGCAAGGTAACTAGACCATACATACTTTCCTATAGCTTAACAGTCTCAATGTTTACAGGCTCAACATCTATATATGAATTATTAGCATTTCCAAGAGATGCGTAGGAGTAATAGATGAGTATTACATGTCTCTCAAATAATTGAAATCTTACATCAACTATTTTAGCATCTTCAAGAAAAGCAATCTGTCATTTCAACATTCCTTGGATACGGCTCCATGAATTTGAACAAGTGAGGAAGTGCAACAATCAAGAACTCCAAAAGATGATAGATTTGAAATATATGGCTTATCTTAGAGAGGTGATGCTATAGATAAATATGCTCTCCCATGAATACCAAAACATTAGATTCACTTTTCAATAACTTCCAATAATCATCAAAGTGGATAATTCCAAGAAGGCCTAATTTTTTCAATTGGGACTTTTACAGCTACCTTGATGGGTCTTCTTATTGCGGAACATCTAATTGCAAAGTAGCATCAGCTGGCTCATTTACGATTTGACCCTCTTCTGAATTATTTTCAACAATCCAATGAACCCTTTTAAGCTGAAGGATGGCCATCTGTGGTAACTTCATTTAATAAAAGGATATGAAAAATAATGGGATAGATCCATAATGTTCTACAGATGAAAATAGGAGCACAGTTGCATACATGGTAGGAAATGCATCTACACCAACCAAAGCTATAGTAGGCACAGCCTAACACCATCCTCAAGAATAGGGGAACAAAGAGAGCATAAGGAGTACCAGATACAAATGAACAAAATGTCCCAAAACAAAGTATAGTCCAGAAGAACAAACAAAAGAACTATTAAGTGGAAACCCATTTTATGTAGAAATCAATGGGATCTATGATCAGTGGCACAATTGAAACCACATCCAAACTTATCATCATATGAAAATCGAAAGAAAAATGAGAGAAAAGCATAGGAATAACATAAGTTTACAACCAAACAATCCCATAGTGTTTAGGAGTGATGCGACTTATGGTAGCTTAGCTTTAAAGGTGTATCAACAAAATTTATACCTTAAATACTATTACTAAAGTAGCCAAGCTACTATAGCATAGTGCTTCTAGGATCGTTCGCTGGGAAGGGTTTTCGCAAACACTAGTGATATTCAAATTAGGAAAATAGGTGATTTTCTTATGGATGTTAGCTTTAAAAGAAGATGTAAATGTTTTAGAGAGATTTAAACTAATTTAAGCTAACATTAAAGACTAAAATGAAAGGGTGTAAAAACAAGTTTCTCAAAGATAGGATAGCTATGCTCTGGCTCTTATGCAAATTGGAAATCTCAAGATAGGCTCCTCGCGTTGGGGTTGCAACTATGGTGATGCTTGCTTCCCGAACCGGTATGGATTTAGCAAATCAAGTTTTAATCCTTTAAAATGGCAAAACAGATGGTAGTGAATTTCATCAATGGTTATTCACCTTAGACTTCCTTTGAATGGCTCGTAAGAGATAACTAATGGTCTAAAGCTAAAAGCTTACCAAATATTGGCAACTCAAAGTCATTCCAGGTGATAAACTCATCTTTCAATGGCCATTGAAATTGGTTCTAACGGATTAATGCAAAACTTGGAATTGAAAACCTCACATTCCAATAGCTCGTAGGAGATAACTAATGGATAGAAATCCAAAAGCTTATCAAGTATTGGCCGTTGGAAGTTGTCCAAAGGAAATAAAAACCAAACTTTGCATTAATGAACCATTAATGAAAAACGACTACCTTACCTTCCAGGTGCGAGAAATTTCCATGGGATTGCATCCAAGCCATCACATAACATCCATACTTTGAGAAACTTAAAAGTTTTAGCCAATCATCCTCTAAGGAAAAGTCCTCAGAG